>NC_037343.1:21410293-21713323 GCF_002263795.3 Bos taurus
CATGAATTCAAAACCCTTATGTCAAGTGCAAGAATATATTAATGATCTGGCAAGCAGCAAATAAAGTGATGGACGGGGAAGCCTGGCCTGCTGCAGTCCATGGGATCACAAAGAGTCGGACACAACTTAGTGACTGAACAGCAACCACAAGCAACAAACTTCTTTCCTAGTTCTCACTTGACTAAACCAACAACACTTATGAGCACACTTCTGCTCTACTGGGAGGTGAAGCGGTTTAGAAACTCAAGGAAGCAAAATCAGGCTGGTGGCTCTGAGTGGATGGTCTAGCTTTGTTACATAGGGAAATAGATACTTCAAAGCAGTGGATAGGGTGCAAATAGACACTCCAAATGCAGTGTGTGTTGCAACGTGATTTGTAATATTTATGGTTTATTTTACTCCCTGGCAAGATAGATAGATATGGATACAGAAATAGATAAGGATATAGATATAGATATATCTTATAATTTTATCTGGGGAACAAGAAAAGGCACAGTTTCTGACTCCAAGGGACGCAACACTATATAGCTCCCTAACTCATAAAATGACACTAACTACACAAGAAAAGACAAGTTTGGAAAGCATGTATAATTGGTACCATAGGAATTGGGTGATAAATCAAACACACTCCCAAGTCTAGAGGATTACCAACTTTCTAACTTTATAACCTCACATTAAGTGACTTCATCCATTCCATGACTTACCTCCCCTCCATTTCGGGAATCCACTTTGCCTGAAATACTCAGAACTCTTCCATTTTAGATGTAGTAACTCAAATTCATCACTGTCTTAACACAAGTTTCAGTCCCTCTGGTTATCTTTCTCTTGCACAACTTAGTCTACGCTCATCTTAAGGAGAGTTTTGTGTCTTCTTAACTTCTTAATCTCCTTTCCCTCTGTCTTCAACTCCTTCTCTAACCAACCCTTTCTCTCTATAACCAGTTCTTGTTTACCTTTATTTAATACTATGTCATCTAGAGTCTTGCCCCTGTGTCTAATGCAGGCATAGAAACATTAAAACTTCAACCTATAAATAAAATATTTAACTGATGTGCTTGCCTGTGACCTTCCCCAATGTGAACAGCAGGACAAGATGGTCAACCACTGCATGAGAAACCTCTCATGAATGAAGACACCAGATTCTTATCTTGTTTGTTCAAAAGCCTCAATCTAAGTATCAGACATGACTGATACTTAACAGAAAAAACAACAAGTATCAGATAGGAAAAGCTGGGAAAGATATATGATGATTTAGAATTTGTTTTATTTTGTTCTTTTGCCTACGCAAGGTGGGGGTGAAATTCCATCTGGAGAGGGGAAAGAAGAAGAATGGGAAGGAGAGAAATGAGACATGTGTGTGTCCTGGGAGAAGCAAGGTAGTAGCCTCTTTGGTAATAATTCCCTATTTGGGGATCTAAAGGCATAGGGTAGATACTCAATTTCCATCTAGAGCCCTAGAGGAAGTGAGTCTTGTATAGGAAACTTGCTACCAGAGTGGCCTCAGAGCACTAGAATAGTGTTAGCGGAAGTGTTACTAGGGAGTAGTGAGAGGGTGGGGTCTCCTGCAGCCACCAACTAGCAGGAAAGCATCAAAAATTCCCTAAGCCCCTCTTAGCCCCAGAAGAATCTGAGCTAGGCTGGTAGTTCTGTAAGGGCACGGGCAAACAACATGAGCAGAGGCTGAAAAAGGAGAATCAGCCAGGGCCAGCCAGGAAAGATCAAATGTTATCTCTCAACAGATGCCATGTGGAGATATCACACCTGAAAAACAGTTGGGGGTGGGAGCAGATGAATGGTGAAGCACAGAGGATTCTTTTCTAAAAATATTTCCTTTAGTTGCCTGTGCCTGATCCTCGCTGTGGTACACAGGATCCCTTAATTGTGGCCTGTGAACCCTTAGTTGTGGCATGTGGCATCTAGTTCCCTGACCAGGGTTCAAACCCTGGCCCCCTGCACTGGGAGCACGGAGTCGCAGCCACTGAATCGCCAGGGAAGTCATGCACAGAGATTTCTTGTACTTGAATGGTTTCATAATGATAAATAAATGCCATGATCTATGCATACTAAGTCGCTACAGTCACTCTGACTCTTTGTGACCCCAGGGACTGTAGCCCACCAGGCTCCTCTGTTCATGGGATTCTCCAGGCAAAAATACTGGAGTGGGTTGCCATGCCCTCCTCCAGGGGATCTTCCTGATCTAGGGCTCAAACCCTCATCTCTTACATCTCCTGCGTTGGCAGGTGGGTTCTTTTCCACTAGCACCACCTGGGAAGCCCAAATGTCATTATATATTTGCCCAAATCCATAGTGTGTACAATGTCAAGAGTGAATCATGAGGTAAACTATGGAGTCTGGGTGATTACGATGTGTCAGGGTAGGTTCATCAATTGTCACAAATGCTCCATCCTGGTGGAGGATGTTGTGTAGGGGCAGCAAGTCTAGGGAAACCTCTGAACCTTTCCTTCAGTATTGTCATGACCTAAAATTACTCTTAAGAAAAAAAAAACAAAAACAAAAACAGTTGGGAGAAGTTACATCTCAGTGTAGTACAATATTGAACTGAAGATCCCAACTGTTGACCAGATACCCCAACTCCACTGTATGGCTGCCATGACCCTATGAAAACCCCAGGAACAGGAGGAAGAAGGACCCCCCCCCAAAAAATGCCTAAACTTACCTGAATTTGGACCTAAAATGACCATGATCTATACATGAGCAAATCTGATGAGCTGACCTGAAATTATGAGATCAAGTTTCTTGCCATAAAAAAGAAATAAGAGATTCAAGATACGAATTGAATTAAGTTATAGGAAAAAAATACATATCTTGTCCCATACCAGCTTTGGGAACTCAAATTTTCATTACCATACTTCATTGTCTTTCTGATGTGCTGACCCTTCAAAACCTCAATCTTCTTTCATGTTTTTAATTAATTTACTTTGTATTGGAGTATATTTGCTTTACAATGTTGTGTTAGTTTCTGCTGTAAAACAAAGTCAATCAGCTGTATGTGTATATAAATATACACACACACATATATATGGACCTCCCTCTTGGACCTCCCTCCTACCCACCTCAGTCTTCTAACTTTTCCCTTTCTAATCACAGGCTGCTGAGTTCTGGGGGGAGAAAGCACACAGAGCAAAGGAGTTTGGAGAGCTAGGAGGTGAGGAAGGTGGGCTTTGAATTCTGCCTTCCTTTGATGGGCAAGTTTAGAAGGAAGGGCAATAAAATAGAGCTAATAGCTTTATGGAAGACTCCAGTTTACAGAGAAGGCATTTTATACGCAGTATCACACTCAGTGCTCACAATATCCTGGGAGGGAGCTAGATACCCCTTTCTGCTATTGATCAAGATCAAGCAGCCTGGCGGCAACAGAGCCTAGACTTTTCTGACCAAATCTCGTGTTCATTTCGTTCTCCCATGCTCAGGATTCTTCTTTGATGTCCAAAAGCTTGCCTTTGGTTGAGTGTCCTGTGGCTTATTCGGTGAAAAGTTAGCTTTCACCTTCTGAATTCGATTTGATCTTATAGTGACTATTGTTCCCATTTTACAAAGGGGTAAACTGAGGTTCACTCAGTTCAGGTCCCTGACTATTAAGACATTAAGCCTGGACTGAAAGCAGTTTTTCTGTTTCATGGTTTGGTGACCTCGCCATTCTATCCTGCTAATATTAAGCAGTAGGAGCACATTATTAATGTTATATGTTTAGAGAAGCAAAATACTGCCTTATTCATGGGGAAAAATAAATGACTACCTGAACTTTTTTTCCTTAGACTTTTATGAGTGTCACAGACTTTTATTGTCCATCCTAATACAAAACAGAGTTCTGTTTTATTAGATTCTCATTTCAACAGACTTTGCTAAAATTACATATTTTAATCTGAAAAATTGAGACATACGAATGTAATTTCTGTGAAAACGCCTAAAGTAAGCGAAGCATTGCTCTCTAAGCAGGAACTCTTTCAAATCAAATGCTGATGACTGTTAAGGAAACCAGTTTCTCAGTATTAACTTGAAAATCAGCAAATTCGTCCGTTGGTTTTTAAAATCACTTCTCCCTGGTTTCCTTTTCCTCTTTTGATCATTTTGCTGCACTTGCAATTTGATGTCTCACTCCTGGCTCTCCTGTCTGCAAACTCTGTTTAGTGCAAAGCTTTGCAGGAAAAAAAAAAAAAATCTCTTATTTGACCATGAACTTTCGATGATCTAGTTAGCGTTACTGTCAAGCTTCCCGCGGTCTTTTTGAAAAGCAGGACTTGTCCGTGCTGCCCTCTGGCCAACTTCAGTGGGACTAAAACACTCGCAAGAGCCATCAAACTGCCTGACGGCTTGTCACCAGCGAGGCTCCATTAATTTACACACATTTTCCACTGTTTTGGCATCTACCATGATAACTCTTTTCTCTTCCAAGCAGCTCCTGTTTGCATTTAACACTTGGGTTAATTTTCATCAGAGTTTAAATTTAGCCATCAGTTATTTCAGGGGAGCTGTCAGCCAACATATGGAGAGAGAAGCGGGAAAAAAAAATCCTTCTGAATTTATAATAAAGTGGAATCTGTTGAATGTGAAACAAAAACCAGCTGCAATGGAGGGAGGCCCCGGCGGGCAGAGCAGGGTCAACGAAGAGTTGCCGAGTGGATTAGCTGCGCTATTCACCGGAGCCGCATCTGGGCACCTCCGAGCTTCTTGATATATCAAAAAATGATGGAAAGACACAGTTCAATTTGTCCCCCTTTTATAAAGGATAATTAACCTGTCAGTCTTGCTACTTTAACAACTTCATTAAATGGGAAGGGAACTGGGTGCCGAGAAGTCTTGTCTTTCTCCAAAAGGAACACAGGGCACGTGTATAAATGGGGGAAGAGGAAGGAAAACACACGCACCCCGAGAATACCGTCTGGTTCCTGAAAAATGGAACACGCTCCTTCCAATTATGTAATAATCCCGCCTTGACTAGGACCTGCTCGAAGTAATTTTTCTGAACTCGGAAGGCAGAGGAAATAATGTCACAGCCCAACCGGGCCAGAGAAGCATACCATTTAAAAATTGAGGTTATGGGGTTTCAGATGTTGTTGGGCCAAACTATTTAAGACCGAAAGTGATGGCTACTAAAGGTGAACAGCATTTCACAAGTAATAAAAGGAAATGAAAACAGAGCTCCCTCGGTCCTCGCCCCTTTCCCCCAGCGCCCGCTCACAAGGGCTGCCGCCTATGTTAACTGGGCAATAAATCCTTTCTTGACTACTATTAAGGGTCCGAACTTGAATGTATTCATTCAAGAAAAAAAGCACATTTACACATCATTTACTGTTTGAAACCTTAAGTCATCCAACTTTTTCGTTTTTAAATCCAGCATTCTGTATATTTCAAATAACTGACATTAATTAAGAGTATCATTTTCTTTTTAGAAATTCTACTCTGTAAATGAGCCAAGAGGCACAGTAAAAAAAAAAGTTAATTATAAAATATTTTTCAAATTTTGTTCAAATCAAAATTGCTTTATTTCCAGTTGAAATGGTTTTATGAGGCTGGCAATTCTGTTCTGTAATATCACATCAAGTGATTACAAAATAATAACTTATCACAAAGTAATTATAAAAAATTTCAACTACCTAGAGTAAGGATAAAATGTAACATGATTTTCTTGTGAACATGGTCGGAAATTCTGAAAGTGATCATGTAATTCAAGAAAGAGACTATTTTAAATGAAAAAGCAAACTTGGAATAACTAAAAATACAAACTAATTTATATCTTCTCAATTTCTTTTGTTAATTTTCTCATGAGATTAAAAAGTATTACAAAAAAGTATTTTTGTAATAAATATTACCCCTTTAAAGTTCATAATTCCAAACTAAACTTATTTTATAATTGTTATAAACTATGACTTTTTACTTTGAATTCATTTATAATGTTTCATTTTTAGTAATTTGTGAACACACTAGAAAGGCAAAAAAAGTTCATTATTATCTTTTAGTGTAAGGGATGCTATTTAAATGAAAATCTTTCAATTTTATGAGTGAATCTTAGAAAAGAGAGTGACAGTGTTATTCATGAAAATATTTGCATGCTTTATTTGATGGAGACATCAAAATTCACCTACTTTTATCTTATTTGAAACAAGACTTGGTACAGCTCCTAGGACAATTAAACAACTACAGCAGTTCTGCAATTAATATTTTAAAGCATAGCTAAAGTTTTTCATACTTTTTATAATGAAAATAGCCTAATTTCATAGAAACAATCATTAAAAAAAAAAAGGAAAGAAAGAAATAGCAAAAAAAAAAAAAAATAGATGACCCTTTCTAAAGATCAGTGGTGTTCAGAGGTTTTCAGAGCACATTTGGTTTTATCGTATTAGTTATAGGATTTCTATTTACCTCACCTAGCTAAGGATTTTATCTATCATAAAGAAGACAATTCATCTTTGTTACTATTTTTGGAAAGAGAGCTGATCCTTAGTGGTCTCCAAAGTGACTTTCTCCTGAACTTGCCTGTCTCTCCACTTAGACAATAATTAAGACGATCCATTTTGCATGGTTCCGACTTAGACCTCTGTCTGCATGCATTTGCTGAGAAGAATTAAAAGCTTTGTTAGTTCTTCCCCCATCGTATTGTAAAAAGGGGACCCGTGATTCAGAGTGGCAAATGTTCTTGCCACTGGTGCTTTTCCAAGTCTTACATGATCTCAAAAACCATGGTGGCAGACATGCCACCGTGAGTGCTTTTCTGCCGCAGTGACACCGCACCATTTTACAGATAGTGTTTGGCATGTTTGCTTGCCATGTCTTTTAGAGAAAAGACCCCAGGGCCATTGAGATTAGCAGGCACCTCGCCGTGTCACCCTCTCCAGCTGGTCTGGCACCAGGGGCATTGCAGACTGAAAAGGAAATGACTCTGATTCCGTCTGCACTAATACTGGTAGACTGCAAATGTTAAGAAAAGCGGCATCGGTCAGAGCCTGTTGGGCATTCTCTGTATATAAATGAAAAGCAGCAGGGAGAGGGGAGAAGGTTTCAAAAGGAGATTAAATCCTACTTTAGGGTCCAGGGGCAGGTTCCTTTGACTGTGGCCCTGAAAGAAGTTACAGAATGATGCAAAGCCTAATGGTAGAAACCAAGTGACTCCACTTACCCAAATAAAATATTCCAAATAGTAAACATGACTGCCTGAATGTCCATGCAGTTTTGCCAGGCAATCGTCTCTCGCAATTTGGAGTGTACACACACATCCGACTGGATCAAACTTTGTTTTGAGTGAAGAAAATGTTTTAATTCAGCTGTGAGCATCCTTTTTGTTACTTATTCTAAGACAACAAAGCCCTGCTAATTTTAGAGAGAAAAGAGATGGAGTCAAAAGCTAAAATGAGCAGCTAGTCCCACCAAATAAACATGGGAAGAAGCTCAATTTCCTATTGTAACAAAAATGTTTAAATTGCCTCAGATTTAATCACTGTAATTTAGTCATTTTGTGAATGTAGGTCAGCCATTTGTTGGCAGTGATGTTTTCTTATTTAAAGAGCATTTTTCCCACTAATAACCTTCAAATTTGCAGCCAATGTATTCCGAAGAAGTGAGAATGATCAATGAAGCATAAATATAATTAGATCTCCTTATATGCAGCACAAGGAAAATCATCTACAAAGAGTTCTCTGAGCCTGATTTTAAGATCGAGTCCTCTCAGTTTGTACCTGCATTAGTAACTGAGAATGAAGTGGTGGTTATAACAGATGTGACTTAGGTGTTGGCAGCAACTGTGAAAACCTGTAATCTTCATTTCATGATTTTCTTCTTCTTATGTTATCACCAGACTATGTCATAAAAGTTACTCCTGCTACCATCACTGCCACCAGCACAATACAAGGAGAGGAGATATCATCTCAGTAGTTTAAGGGTTGCTTGTCTGGATATTTCTTAAACTATTCATTTGGCTTTGTGGTTATATGGAGACACATACAAAGCTGCGAGGTACATGGGGTTGCAGAGTGTGGATTAAAATCCACGTGTCTTAACACAGATTACAACGGAAATGCCTATACTACTTTCCATTTCTTTCACTCACATTTTAGAAACAGAGAAATTGCAATATTTCAAATCAGATCACCAGCTCTCCTGTGCAGTCCTAAATTTGCAAAGACTCATTTCTTTTTGGGAAGCCAGAGGTGAATTAGCTTCTCCTGGGTAAGAGAGGAATTGAAACTCTTCTTTGGTAGTAGAATTGCAGGTTAGGAACTCAATGTGGTTTTGAATCAAATAATAATAATGATGTCATTTGCCCATGACATGTTTTGTAGCTTTGAAAGTACAACTTTGTCTTATTATTTGAGACCTTGGTTTTCGGAAACCTTATGTTTAACAAAGTTGAGGATAGATTGTTTTGAAATTTTGATTAATTCACACGTGCTCATATTTTGGGCTGGCCAATGGCGGACTTTTCAGGGCACTAAGTTCCATTTGGTTTCAAAGGTTTCTCTTGCTTCATTGTGTGACAAGTAACTAAAGTTCTATGTGGCAAAATATAGCCACCTTATAGGTAAGAACTTTATAAATTTTCATATCCTAGGGCTCATTTCTATAAATTTCTCATTTTTAAAATTTTTATTTTTTAAATTTAAAATTTTAATCGAAGTATAGTAGCTTCACAATATTATATAAGCTACAGAAGGACAGTATACCAATTCACAATTTTTAAAGGTTGCACTCCACTTATGATTATTATAAAATATTGGCTATGTTCCCTGTGTTGTACAATATGTCCTTGTAGCTTATTTTGTACATGATAGTTTGTAGCTCTTCATCTAAGGCTCATTTCCGTAAGTTTCTCATTTTTATAAGTGTTTCTCAACTCACTATCTGTTAGCCAACCTAGCAAGTGCCGTGGGGTATCTTCTATTAATTGAATGTTCTAGATAAATAACCACTGCTGTCCCTGTATTTTTCTATTCACAAAGTAGTTGTCTCGGTCCTGTGAGGCCACCACTTATCAGTGAAGCCCTAGTGATTTCTCTCTCCCGATTCTGTAACAAGTAAAGACCACTCATTATATATTCAAATACACTCTTCCACTTGATAGCTCATTACCTCTCAGTATGGACTTGTCTCCGGAGAAGACAATGGCACCCCACTCTAGTACTCTTGCCTGGAAAATCCCATGGATGGAGGAGCCTGGTGGGCCGCAGTCCATGGGGTCGCTCAGAGTCGGACAAGACTCAGCGACTTTGCTTTCACTTTTCACTTTCTTGCATTGGAGAAGGCAATGGCAACCCACTCCAGTGTTCTTGCCTGGAGAATCTCAGGGACGGGGGAGCCTCGTGGGCTGCCGTCTATGGAGTCGCAGAGTCGGACACGACTGAAGTGACTTAGCAGCAGCAGCAGCAGCATGGACTTGTCTCAGCTCCCCTGTCAAACTCTCTAGAACACTTCCCAGGCCCTGCAATCTAGCAGATCCTGGAGAGTCACTGAGGTGGCTGCTCCATATCATTCTCACCATCACGAGGAAAGCAAGATGGTACCCTTTTACACACAAAGAATGAACTGAGGGACTTCCCTGGTGGTCCAGTGGTTAAGACTTCACCTTCCAATGCAGAGGGTGCAGGTTCAATCCCTGGTCAGGAAACTAAGATCCCACATGCCTGGAGGCCCAAAAAAACTGAAACATAAATCCAAAGCAATACTGTAACAAATTCAAGAAAGATTTTAAAAATAGTTCACATTAAAAAAAATGAATTAATTAAAAATAATTAACTGATGTTCAGACATATTGAATAGTTTTCTCATGGAGATCTAGTCATTTAGCGACAAAATCAGGGTTTGAAGTCTGGGCTTTTGAATTTCACAGCCATGGTACTTCTGCCTCAGACATCTGTGTATGTGTCTTGAACCCAGCACAATAAATGATTTCTCTTTCTGTCATCTCAGAGTGGCTGGCATGGTGCCACGTTCATGGTAGGCACCCACTAAATATGCTGCAATTCTATAATTTTCCAGCATTCCTCAGGTAGATGGCCAATCCACTTCATCTTTTTTTTCTTGGGGTGCTCCTCAGTTTCCTGACCACAGACTGAATCTGGGCCACAGCAGTGGAAGCTCAGAATCTTGACCATGAGGCTACCAAAGAACTCCGCCAACCACTTCATCTCAATCGTCCATTTACCTGTCTGCCCCTTGTATGAGGTTTTCTCTTACTTTTCTTCACAACCCAAGGGTCTAACACACAATTGTCTCTCAATCATCAAGGGAGGCACGATAGAGGAGGCACCCGGAGAGGAGGGCAAATGCAGCCAACATACCAAATACCAACATACCAAATACCACAGATAAGCCCCTCCGTGGTATTTGGAAAGATGAAACTTTGTAGAAAACTCCTGATATTATCATTAAGTTTTCTGGTTAAGAGATAGAGACTTTAAAAAAATAACATTTGTGCGGGACCATAATTGTAGATGTAAATGGCCATGAGATCAAGTAGAACCTGTGCAAACATCGAAAAAGTCCCTGAGAGTACTTTTGTCTGATTGTTTTTACTGAATCTCTAATCTTAGCTTGCTCCGAATGTCAATTCTATCATTCCTTAAAGGTTTTTTAAAGGCTGCTTTCCAGGTTAGCAACACGTATACGTTTCTGTTTGTTGTTGAATTAGGCACTGGAAGTCCCACCTTATGTGACTACGCACCTGCCTCTCCCTTTGCATGTGGATATATAGTGATCCATGTACAGAGAAGCAGTGAAATAGACAGAACTCTTTCTTATGGGTTGATTGGTATCCACACTCCCAAGTATGCTGAAGTCCTAATCCTTAGTATCTGTCAATGTGATCTTATTTGAAAATTGGGTCAGTGCAAACGGAGTCAGGTCAAGATGACATAGAAAACAAACTATAATTACCAAAGGGGAAAGGGAGGAGGGTGGGGTAAATTAGGAGTTTGGGATTAACAGATACACACTGCTGCTGCTGCTGCTAAGTCGCTTCAGTCGTGTCCGACTCTGTGCGACCCCATAGACGGCAGCCCACCAGGCTCCCCCATCCCTGGGATCCTCCAGGCAAGAACACTGGAGTGGGTTGCCATTGCCTTCTCCAATGCATGAAAGTGAAAAGTGAAAGGGAAGTCGCTCAGTCGTGTCCGACTCCTACCCACCCCATGGATTGCAGCCTACCAGGCTCCTCTCTCTGTCCATGGGGTTTTCCAGGCAGGAGTACTGGAGTGGGGTGCCATTGCCTTCTCCAGATACACACTACTATATATAAAATAGATAAACAACAAGGACATATTGCAGAGCTAAGGGAACTATATTCAGTACCTTATAATAGCATATAATGGAGAAGAATCTAAAAAAGGTAATATATATGTATAAACAGAATCACTTTTCTATACACCTAAAACTAATACAACATTATAAATCAAGTATATTTCAATTTAAAAATAGGAAAAATGATATGTGTGTGTATATATACATATATAATATAGTATCCTAAAATATTATAGAATTATAAGAAAAAAGATTTTAAAATATTCAGGCTAATTTGGAGTTAAGAAATGCAAAAAGACAAAATGATTGTCTGAGGAGGTCTTGCAAATAACTGAGAAAAGAAGAGAAGCTAAAGACAAAGGAGAAAAGAAAAGATATATCCATCTGAATGCAGAATTCCAAAGAATAGCAAGGAGAGATAAGAAAGTCTTCCTCAGTGATAAGTGCAAAGAAATAGAGGAAAACAACAGAATGGGAAAGACTAGAGATCTCTTCAAGAAAATTAGAAATACCAAGGGAACAATTCATCCATAGGTGGGCACAATAAAAGACAGAAATGGTATGGACCTAACAGAAGCAGAAGATATTAAAAAGAGGTGGCAAGAATACACAGAAGAAAAATACAAAAAAAATTGTCATGACCCAGATAACCATGATGATGTGATCACTCACCTAGAGCAAGATATCCTGGAGTGCGAAGTCAAGTGGGCCTTAGGAAGCATCATTATGATAAAGCTAGTGGAGGTGATAGAATTCCAGTTGAGCTATTTAAATCCTCAAAGATGATGATATGAAAGTGCTGCACTCAATATGCCAGCAAATTTGGAAAACTCAGCAGTGGCCACAGGACTGGAAAATGTCAGTTATCATTCCAATCCCAAAGAAAGGCAATGCCAAAGAATTTTCAAACTACCACACAATTGCACTCATCTCACACTCTAGCAAACTAATGCTCAAAATTCTCCAAGTCAAGCTTCAACAGTATGTGAACCAAGAACTTCCGGATGTTCAAGCTGGATTTAGAAAAGGCAGAGGAACCAGAGATCAGATTGCCAATATCCACTAGATCCTAGAAAAAGCAAGAGCATTCCAGAAAAACATCTACTTCTGTTCATTGACTATGCCAAAATCTTTGACTGTGTGAGTCACAACAAACAATGGAAAATTCTTAAAGAGATGGGACTTACCACCTTACCTGCCTCCTGAGAAATCTGTATGCAGGTCAAGAAGCGACAGTTAGAACTGGACGTGGAACAACACACTGGTTTCAAATTGGGAAAGGAGTACGTCAAGGCTGTATATTGTCACCCTGCTTATTTAACTTCTATGCAGAATACATCATACGAAATGGCAGGCTGGATGAAGCAAAAGCTGGAATCAAGATTGCTGGGAGAAAGATCAATAAGTTCAGATATGCAGATGACACCACCCTTGTGGCAGGAAGTGAATTGGAACTAAAGAGCCTCTTGATGAAAGTGAAAGAGGAGAGTGAAAAAGCTGGCTTAAAACTCAACATTCAAAAAATGAGTATCTTGGCATCCAGTCCCATCACCTCATGTCCAGAGGGACAATTTGATCACAGAGACTAATATGCATAAATGAATGCTAAATGAAGAGGAAATTGAAAGCAGAGAGCAGGTGATGCCTCTACAATCTAAGGAAACGCCAAAAGTTGCCACCAGAAGCTAAGGGAGAAGCATGGGCAGAGCCCCCTGCAAAAGCCCTCAGAAGGATTCAGCGTTGCTGATACCTTGATCTCGAACTTCTGTGAGATAATAAATGTCTGTTTTTTTAAAGCTACCCAGTTTGTGGGTACTTCCTTCTAGCAGCTTTAGGAAACAAATACATTTGGCTTACATAGGATTTCTAGACAGTGGCCTTTAATTAAATGGCTTCTGTCTCAACTTAAAACGAAAAGGAAAACGGTGTCTTTTTTGTTTGTTTTTCTCGCTGGCACAAAGATACATATGTTTGGATTATTATACAAATGTTGTAAAGAAAACATATTAATTTTAGAGTACTTAAGAAAAAGCCATTTTTGTCATATCTTTTTTGTACTCTGCAAACAAACTGAATGCTAATGATAGCCTGGGACTGAATATTTTACTAGAGATGATGCAAGATATCGTCCTTTATTGCAAAGGTGAATAAAAGGAAAATACAGGTGTGCTTATTGGATGGCACTGGGGTTTCTGGGAAGATGTCTGCAGGAAGGGAGCTAAGAGTAGGTAGTGAAGGTTGAAGCTTGTTTCCTCTGCGTCAGTTAAAGCAGCTCCTGTTTTAGAGCTGGTTTCGTGGACAGGAGTCCTGCATAAGCTTTCTTTTCAAAACGGGACTGAGCTGCTTTGAATAAATAAAACCATTTCTTTGGCACTGTTTCCTGTCATTATTCTTCAGAACTGCCAGCCCTACAGAGCTATAGGCCTTAGATAAGTAGGTAGACCAATCTAAAAGTTAATTAAAATATCATTTTTTTTTTAGATCACTCAATTTCTAATATCCCTTAAAATCACTGGATGAAAGTCTTAATTAGTTCAGTTAGTTCAGTCACTCAGTCATGTCCAACTCTTTGCGACCCCAGAATTGCAGCACGCCAGGCCTCCCTGTCCATCACCAACTCCCAGAGTTCACTCAAACTCACGTCCATTGAGTCGGTGATGCCATCCAGCCATCTCATCCTCTGTCGTTCCCTTCTCCTGCTCCCAGTCAACTCTTTGCATGAGGTGGCCAAAGTACTGGAGTTTCAGCTTTAGCCTCAGTCCTTCCAAAGAACACCCAGGAGCACTGATTCCCTTTTAGAATGGACTGGTTGGATCTCCTTGCAGTCCAAGGGACTCTCAAGAGTCTTGTCCAACACCACAGTTCAAAAGCATCAGTTCTTTGGCACTCAGCTTTCTTCACAGTCCAACTCTCACATCCATACATGACCACAGGAAAAACCATAGCCTTGACTAGACGGACCTTTGTTAGCAAAGTAATGTCTCTGCTTTTGAATATGCTATCTGCTGCTGCTGCTGCTGCTAAGTCACTTCAGTTGTGTCCGACTCTGTGCAACCCCACAGACAGCAGCCCACCAGGCTCCGCCGTCCTTGCGATTCTCCAGGCAAGAACACTGGAGTGAGTTGCCATTTCCTTCTCCAATGCATGAAAGTGAAAAGTGAAAGTAAAGTCGTTCAGTAAGTGTCTGACTCTTCGTGATCCCATGGGCTGCAGCCTACCAGGCTCCTCCATCCATGGGATTTTCTAGGCAAGAGTACTGGAGTGAGTTGCCATTGCCTTCTCCGGAATATGCTATCTAGGTTGGTCATAACTTTCCTTCCAAGGAGTAAGTGTCTTTTAACTTCATGGCTGCAATCACCATCTGCAGTGATTTTGGAGCCCAAAAAAATAAAGTCTGACACTGTTTCTAGTGGTTCCCCATCTATTTCCCATGAAGTGATGGGACCAGATGCCATGATCTTAGTTCCACACTGATCTAAATCCACACTGATGAGAATTCACACTGATGAATGAATGCTTCTGCTAGTCATATCACTGGTTTTATTGCCTTCAAACCGTTTGGAAGAGTTCAATTCGTTTGCTGGTATATTTTATTTTCTGATCTGAAAAATGAATGGATCTCCTGACTCTGTGAACCCTCTACTCATACTGATTATCTTTTTCTTAAAACTTCTTTCTAATAAATGATTTCCCTCCTTCTAACCTTAAAATAACAATTGTATATTTTAAAACCAAATCTGCTTCCTGAGGTGTTAATTTCAGATCCTTAGTGATCAATGTTCTTTATTTAAACTAAAAGACTATGTAATAAACACTGATTATAACGAGGGCCCCTGGTGTTCTTCTCATCACCTGAATGGATCTGACTCTCAGCCAGTCTTGACTGTATCAAACAGTTGTGCTATATTGAGCTGTGCCCCACATTCAACTGTTATGATATAAGGCCAACCACTTTCAGATTCCAATTCTTTCTCGATTCTTTAAAATATGGTCCTTTAGCCTCAACTAGGTCCCTCACTCCGTCCTCAACTACTCCTTGACTTCATTCCATTTATTCCTGTCTTTGTGTATTCACTTAGGGCTCTGCCTACATACAGATCAAACACAAAGATCAACAGCTCCTTCCATATTTAAAAAAATCAATCCCAGATTCCTTAAGGTGAACCCAAGCTTCTTTGTCTGCCCGCTTTCTTCTCTAAAGAGTCAAGTGTTTGACAGAGTCCATGACAGCACGAGAAGAGGATGCTTTTCTGACTCCCCCCTCCCCGCCCCTGTCCTTCCCTTTTTCCAGTCTAGAATATCCCATCTTTACTGCATCCTACAGTTGCTTCTTTCAGTTTCAGGGAGGTCTATCTTATTTCTCCAATCAGATTTTAAATGACTTGAGGGTGTGGAACAGGTCCTGACCTTCATTTGGGTTCCTCATAGAGCTAACAGCTCATACTACGCTTCAGTATTCAATTAATGCCTAGAAAAGAACATTGGATTAAATTAACTGAATTCTGAAGTTTCACCACACAGAAAGCATGTCTAGTATAGTATTTCTGCTTTGATGGCAAAAGTAGGAGTGATGGCAAAGTCAATTTCAGTGGATATTCTTGACAGGATCATCAAGATGATATGGACGTCAATATCAGCCATGTGCTAACTCCGGTTTTCCAGCACAGGCCACTCCTTCAGACTTGAGGCTGGTAATAAATCATTCACCTGTGACACCAAGCGTTTAGCAAAGGAGCCTCAGCTTAGAAAGCAGGAAGATCCAGAAGGTTGAAAATAAAGAGTCTCCTCTGTAAATCTTGTCCAATTATAAGCATCTAGTAGGTACTTAATAAATGTTAACAACACATGGATGAATATAAGACTAGAACTTCCACCAAGGATAATTGCCCAGACCAAGTACCATTCATTTTAGTAAGACAAACGTATTTATTTTCTCTAATATTTTGTATTCTTAAAAATGAGGATAGATAATTAAATTGCCTTCAAACGGTTCTCTGAAATTTGACTCGGAAAGCTCCAACAATTTTCTTTAATCTCTTAAGCTGAATCCATTTGTTCCTTCTAGAAAGAAAATTAAAATACAGCCACTTGAATAGAATACACAGAGTACTCTTGGCTCTGAATGCTTCTCTACGTTTACCAGTTCTCTGAAATAACAGGCTCTTCACTGGTTTTTTTTTTTTTTTTCTGACAAATGGGTGATGAAGTGACACCTTTCTAATGATTCAGGACCAGAAAGATATTTACATAGTTCACAGTGTTGAATCCATGTGTTCTGTGTATTTGGATCAGGACTGTCTATTGACCCAATCAGCGTAAGTGGACTGTTACTTTCTGGTGGTCTTTTAAAAGTCTTCTACTTAATGTTCTGTGTTTCCTCATCACCAACTTTGCCTTTCCTTAGTATTTTCCAATTTGGAAAAGAAAATTCTACATATTTAGGGAGCAGCTGCAAAACATGTCTTATTCATTGCATGTCACCATTCTGTTTCTCCAGCAGTCTGACTGCAAATTTCAGTGATCACATAGGTAATGGGGCATTTGGGATTTCTGGAATAAAACTAGCTGTGTCCCCATAACTAGTATTCCCAGATTGCCTCAGCATTCTGATATTATATTCAGTTTGTTCTTATCCAGATGGTTTTAGCTACACTTCCTTTATGCATTTCCTGTGTTCACCCTGACCTTGCCTAAGGGACTTCCCCATGGCCTCAAAGGCAGAAGAATGTACCTTCCCCCCAGAATATTCTAAAGCAGCTGATTCTCTACAGGAATTTATTAGGGGCAGAAACAATGAAACAAACTTGACTGCCTAGTATCCATTTTTAACACAGCCCAGGAAAGTAAGTAATCACTACATATTCACTGGCGTGCATGCACACACACACACACACACACAATAACTTAGTCTATAACACGATACCTGAGTTTAAAAATTCTCTAAATCAAGATACTCTTTCTCTTGTTCCCCTGACACTCACAGTAAGACTTCTTACACTTACAAAGCAGCGTCTCCTTTCAAGGGGGGATAAAGGAGACAGTGGCTCCTTTCCTTAATCCAGGGGAACCAAGGAAACGCACCTGTAGTGGAGAATGAATATTCTAATGCTTCCGAACCTTTTGGTGAAGGTGAAGGGGGCTTGTTGAAAACATTGCTGTGAGCAGATGGACCCCTGAAACCATCTGCTATGAAGCAACTAAATGTTCAATGATGCATTACAGAATTATTTAGCTCTCAAAGAGCCTGAAAGTAGTTAGTAATGATGGCATCTGTACCGAGAGCAAACAACCTATTTATATATGATCTATTACTTCATAAAGTGTTTGGAGACCCTCCCTTCTTAAAGAAGCAGCAGCGTTCTTGATGGCAAGGTATAAAACTGTTACTGAAAAAAGTCGTAAATTTAATCTTAAAATGAACATCCATTTTTCTCCTTTGGGTTCGGTCAACTTTTTGCTGAACCCAATTTTTTTCTCATTCCTCTTTAAAAGTGTAGCTGACTGAGATTGTTTGATGCCACTTAGAAGGAAACAGTGTATGTTTTCATTTCTCCAAACCATATCCCCTGAATACTTTAATAGCGATAAAAATGTACCATCTTTTTTCAAAAGTACAGTTTTCTATTATAACAGTTTGTGCTTTTTATTAAAAAAAAACTAGACCAACAAAATTAGAAGAAAGAAAATAAAATTTTTACCAAAGAAAATCACTGTTAATTTTCTTAAGCTCTTTTTCCATACTTGGTTTTAAAGCAAGCACTAAATTTAGTTCTATAATCCTTACAAAAGTATGTGTCTTCTCATAGAGAACTGATTTTGTGATACAGAACCTGATGATATATTCCCTTTATTCATGGTCTCATGGAAATACATAAAACTGAAACTGGTTTATTCATATACTAGAGTACTACTCATCCTGAAATAGAACAAGCAAGTAATATTCACAGTGCCATGGTTGAAGTTCAAATGCATCATGCTAAATGAAAGAAGCCAGACCTAAAAGGCCACATGCAGTATGGTTGCATTTATATGACATTCTAAAGGGAAAAACCATAGAATGAAGAGCAGATCAGTGGTTGCCAGGGTTTAAAGATGAGGAAAAGTTTGACTAGTGAGAGAAAGCATGAAGGATTTTTTTTGAAGTATAATATAATTGTTCTATATTTTGATTGAGGTAGGGGTTACATGACTATATGCATTTACCGAACGCATAAAACTGCATACTAAGAAGAATATTTTCTTTTTTATGTCCATTAAAAAAGAAATATTCAAATACTATTCAAAAAGAGTATACACCATAGAAGTAATCAGATCTCAGTTTTACACTTGCTTAAGGAAATGCATTTATCCATTCAACAATAATTTATTGAGTGCTACCATATTCGGAGAAGGCAATGGCACCCCATTCCAGTACTCTTGCTTGGAAAATCCCATGGATGGAGGAGCCTGGTAGGCTATAGTCCATGGGGTCGCTAAGAGTCGGACACGACTGAGCGACTTCCCTTTCACTTTTCACTTTCATGCATTGGAGAAGGCAATGGCAACCCACTCCAGTGTTCTTGCCTGGAGAATCCCTGGGACAGGGGAGCCTGGTGGGCTTCCATCTATGGGGTCGCACAGAGTGACTTAGCAGCAGCAGCAGCAGTAGCAGCTACCATATTCCAGGGCTTCCCTGGTGGCTTAGTGGTAAAGAATCTGCCTGCCAATACAGGAGATGTGGGTTTGATCCTTGGGTTGGGAAGATCCCCTGGAGAAGGAAATGGCAACCCACTCCAGTATTCTTGCCTGGGAAATCCCATGAACAGAGAGACCTAGTGGGCTACAGTCAATGGAGTCATAAACAGTCAGGCATGACTTAGTGACTCAACATCAACAGTCATATTCCAGGCACAGGTAGGACCTGGGGACAGAGCACTGAACAAACAAAATATCTGCATTCAGGGAGCTTGCATCCTAGTGAGGGAAGACAGTAAGGAAAATAACCAAGTTATGTTAGATCATGGTTAGTGCTATAGAGCAGAGCAAAGCCGAGAACAGAGTGAGAGAAAAGGGCATCCCTGAGAAGATAACATTTGAACAAAGTCTTGGAGATGAGAGGATGGGCTCTGTGGCTATATAGCTAGGGAAGATGGAAGAAAGGCTTGAAGGTCCAGAAGGAGAGCTGTGTTTGGTGCAAACCAAGGAGAGAAGGGCTGGCTGGCCTGGAGGGCTGGGAGGGAGAGCAGTGGGAGCTGAGGTCAGAGGGGAAGGGAGGTGGGTCTGGTGAGGATACTAGACAAATGTAGAGATTTGCCTTTACTCTTCATGACGAGTGCTATTGGAGGGTTTTGAGTAGAAGAGCAGTATGAGCTTAACTTACATTGAAAATTAATAGGGGAAAACAAATCTTACTCCATATTAGATCTATTTCTTTTACTTTAAACTCTGTATTCTATTGCTTTTGCTACAAGATACGGATGTTGCCTTTAGCTTGAAATAGGTAGGAAAATTCATTCTCAAGGCTCTGACCTTTAAAGGCATAACAATTTTTCATTCATATAAAGATAAAAAGTTTCAGAAAAGAGAATAACATGTCTTGTTGGAGGTTTACAGGAACATCATGACCAGACCTACATGGACAGCTGCAAGAACAAATGATTCTGATGTGAAGATGTTTACAACAATTAACCACATGCCCTCCCCTTTTGGTATAAGAGACGTCTGAATTCTAACTCAGGTAAAATGGTTCTTTGGGACACTTGTCCACCATTTTCTCAGTCTGCTAGATTTCCAAATGGAATCTCTACTTCTTGCCCCAATAGCTCATCTCTCAATTTCCTGGCCCATTGTGTGGTGAGCAGTATGACCTTGGACTCTAACAAAAAGAGATCAATTTGGCTGCTTTTGTAAAACAGAATGTATGGTATGTGTGGGGGTGTTAAACAAAAGTGGGAAACCAATCAGGAGATTAGTACAATCCATGAGGAGACAGGGGGACCCGGACTGAGGTGGTAGTGGTAGAACTGATGAAGAGTGATGGGATTCTAGACAGATCTGGAATTAAAGATAATAAAATTTCATCATTGAAGATGTAGACTGTGAAAGAGACATCAAGGAAGACTCAAGATTGGATTGATGCTAACTAAATATTATTTGCTATATATTGTATGTTGTCTATTAATAAATTTGCTGTTAACTATAGTGGGGAAGTCTGTAGGAAGAACAGGTTTGGAAGAGAAAATAAGTTCACAATATGAGTTTGTTTTTGAATTTGTTGCATTTGAAATGTGGACTTCCAAGTGGAGATGTCTGGTAAATAGTTGGATGTATGAGTTTGGAGTTCAGGGGTAAAATCCACAGAGGAAATATAAATATGGATATTGTCAGTATATGCAGATGGTATTTTCAGTTATGAGATCCATTCAAGTCATTTTCCAAACAAAGGAGCTGCAGGCACCCTTGCAAAACAGAAAGCAGATCTGAGCTGCCATATACTTACCCTCTAACCCCCAGAAATTGCAACAAGAAGCATGAAGTGAGCTTTTCCAAACATTTAACCTTAAGCTGAGAAATTAGTATTGAAATGATAGAAATTGAGAATTCTTTCATATCCTACTTCCTGAGATGATCCTGTGTAATAATCCCCATTACAAATACTTCATATTAACAACATCAAAGGTATGCACATGCCCAGAAGTGACTTTGTTGTGAGGTAATCTAGGGATCTGCAGCTTATATGTGCCATATCTATCTAGCTAGATACATATATGTATAGAAGGGATGTTTGGTTTCAGACAATTTTTAATTAAAATGATTTTCATTTGGTTATGTACAGAATTATTTAGAAGTAAAAATATAGCAAGAGCTTGGAATATGCATATAAACAAAATTTATACTGTGTAACTATGTATAAAGTATATACTCACACAAATGGTATATGTAAATGAGAAAAAAAGAGCTTTTACTTTCAAATCAACAGTTAACAAGAATTTTTTTTTATATTTAATTCATTTTTCTAAATTAGACATGTCTATTAAAGACTCGTGGAGAAGGCAATGGCACCCCACTCCAGTACTCTTGCCTGGAAAATCCCATGGATGGAGGAGCCTGGTAGGCCGCAGTCCATGGGGTCGCTAAAAGTCGGACAGGGCTGAGCGACTTCCCTTTCACTTTTCACTTTCATGCATTGGAGAAGGCAATGGCAACCCACTCCAGTGTTCTTGCCTGGAGAATCCCAGGGACGGGGGAGCCTGGTGGCTGCCGTCTATGGGGTCACACAGTCGGACACGACTGAAGCGACTTAGCAGCAGTAGCAGCAGCACTAAAGACTCGGGTTACCCTGGTGACTTACAGGTTAAAGCGTCTGCCTGGAATGCGGGAGACCTGGGTTCGAGACCTGGGTTCGATCCCTGGGTCCGATCCCTGGGTCGGAATCTAGCTCCTAAAATTGTTAATTTTATGTATATCATACCAAAATAATATTGTGAACAGAGTATTAATTTGTACCACTAGAAAACATGGAAATACTCTTTGTTGGATTAATTAATGCTTTTAATCTCTGCCTCTCCTGAGCTTACCAAATTAAAATGACAATTTCCCCCACACACAATTTGAAAACACTATTTTTTACTGAGATATAGCTGAGAAAATTTTTCTCTGCTAAGAGCTATCTGAATTTAATCACTAAAGATTTTTCAAAGTTGGGGCAAATAGTTCTCAATTACAAAATCAAGCAAATGCTTATCAAGCAACATATGATAATTCTGGCACCCAAATGCCTTGCAATTTTGCTTCTTCCTTTAAAAAAAAGTTTGTGACTATGACTTTTCTCCTTCCAGCATTACCAAACACAATAACTTTGCCTTACCAAATATATTTCTCAAGTATTGTAGAGTGGATGCTTAAATTCAATTTTTATTAATTTGATTAAGGTGTCAATATAACAAAACATTCTTCTATATAAAAACACCTCAGAAATCTTGAGCATTCACCCTTTTATCTTACTTTAACAACTCAATTCTTAATTGAAACTACAAATTTGCCTCATAAATATAAAAACATTTTAAAGTAACAGAAAAGGTAGAAATACTATACAACAAGCCTTCTTTTGCTGCCCTGAAAATTAAACCTAGAAAATATTTCATACAGGAAATAAGCATCCTCCCCAACCTCCCAACTTGTGTGGTGGGTCCATGTTTTATAATATATTTTTATTTGTATTTCTTGCCTCAAAAACAAAGTTCCTGAAATACAGGTGATAAATCTGAGGGGAAAACCATGCATGCATGATGCCTCCAGCGGGTACCCTAAAACTACAGAGGTGAAACACAAGCTCTCCCGGTGTCCCTAACGCAGGCTCCATCCGGCTCCACTTCACCTGTCAATCAAGGAGTCAATTCAGTAGTCAATCAAGGAGAGAGGCACAACCCGCAGCTTAATGACAGCCAGATGGCACCTGCCTTTCATGAACTGTGTTCGGAAGTCAGAGTCTGCCTGGGACTAGGCTTGGGTAATGAAGAGATGTTTTTGTATTCAGTGAAAGCGGTAATGGCTCACACTGGAAGTTCTAGCTCACCCCTCTGGAGCACCCTCACGGTGCTCCAGCATTCAGCGATGTGCCATAAACAGAGTGGTCTCTGATCATTAAAATAAGCAACCTCACTTCCTTCTTTCCGATCTGATTTCAGAGTGATCGGATGTTAATTGGCCCCAGGAAGGAGCTGGGCAAATTTCAGGGGTAAATAGCCAGCCTGCATTTCCCACATCTGAGAAACAGTGTTGACATTTAAACAGGGGCTGCCCGTGCGCTTCCGCACGCGGGTTTACCAGAGCTTTCAACCTTGACCTGAAGGGAACACCTCCTCTGGAAGTGACAGGTAATTTAGCCTTCTCGCTAAGTTCTGGGGCTCTCTGGTGGTGAATTATGTATGGTGCTTCTATGATACAGACACCTGTCCACTGAGAGCCAAACCAAAGCTGATAGATTCCTCTTAAAGACCTTAGATTAGACATAAACTACTCCCCCCCCCCAACTTCCGCCCAAGAAAAGTCATCATGATGCCAATCACCTCCCTTCTCCTTTCCTCCCGTGGTTTCAAAAGGATCTGAGAGAGCCCTAAGACAGAACCGAGCAAAGTTTGCTTTTTAAAAAGTCATTCTTCAGGTAGCACTCCTGTTTCTTCCCCCCGCTCCCCACTTCTCTGAAACCATCCAAAACCCTTTTACGTTGGAACAATAAACTTGTGAATGATGAATTACCCATGTTTGTCTCCTACCCCGACCCCGGCTCTTAAAATAATTCACTAAACTGTATCATTAAGTGTGTTCTGTTAATTAAATCAGTTTCCAGCAAGGTTGCCAGCCAGTTCAAAAGCAGCGTTCCGACTAAAAAAAGCAAAATGACGTCACGCTCTGTTCTTTGCCATAGGTTATAATTTGAGACAGGTGAAATCAAATGTTTTGGATCTAAAGAAGAGGAAAAGAGTAATGTCGATGGCACTGAGGAAATCCTGCTGGATATAAAGAGAGGTTAGAGAAATAGACATTCATGAAATGGTTTAAAGCTCATCACGGATGGCAGGGGACAAACGAGGGGCAGGGTTCTCCTAAATAAGCTTCAAATGTGTGTCTTGCTCAGATGGTCCCTCTCCACCCAGATTTTGGCCCTCTCCACCCAGATTTTGGCCAGGAGCTCATATGGCATCCACAGAACCACCTCAAGAGCAACTGAATAGTGAAGTCGCTCAGCCGAGTCCGACTCTTTGTGACCCTATGGACTGTAGCCCATCAGGCTCCTCAGTCCATGGGATTCTCCAGGCAAGAATACTGGAATGGGTTGCCATTTCCTTCTCCAGGGGATCTTCCTGACCCAGGGATCGAACCTAGGTCTCCCGCATTGCGGGCAGACACTCTAACCTCTGAGCCACGAGGGAAGCCCATTTATAGCGCGGGTGGTAACATGGAAGAGGGAGGGCTTCCCATCCCAGGTGCAAATCTCTTTCTGAAACACAGTTTGAGACCGAAATTTTGGTTGGAGCTCTTGCTATGAGCCGTTCAGCCCAGGACTAACCTTTCATCCTGTTTCTCCCCCTGGAATTGAAGGGGTGACGCCCACTCTTCTCTGTAGCAGTGGCCACTTCCCCTACTTCCTACCCAGGAGAGCCCAGCAAGGAAAATACCATCAACTGCTGACTCCAGGGCCGGCAGGTCCATATCCATTAAAGATGGGATGTAAATGGGGAAAAATCTCCTAAGAGGAACCCCTCCCACAGCCACTGTGCTCCAGGGTCCTTGCCGGAGTGCAGACAGAGAATCTCATTAGGAATCTAATACAATAAAGACATGTAGATCTTAAGGGTGGGGGTGAAGTGCAAATCAAATTAGCTTCATTACTTTATTCTGCACCTCGCAGCGCTTCTGCGGGTGGACAATTGCATTAGATCAGTGAGGAGATCAAAAGGCAAAACACTCCCTGGAAATTCATTGTGTATTCAAGCAAGACTAGCAGGGCTGAGGAGAACTGGGAGGAGGAGGCAGTGGTGAATTGTGTTGACCCAAGACATAAATTTCATACATCTACCCACACTGGTGCTGGGGCCTTTGCTTTGCTTCTCCAACTCCCAGGTCAATGTCTTGTTTCCTGTTGGTGGTGAGAGATGGCACAGTGAGGCCTAAAGTGAGAAGAGAGAAATCAGTGTCCATGCCTCCAACTTGGCCCTTGAGTCATTTGAATTTTGGGAGTTTTGCTTTGATGCTTCTGACATATCAGAAGGCCCTTTGCATTATTTAAGTAAATACAGGAGAAGGTTGCCCAAATGTCTCTAGACGTCTCTGTCAACCACTGAAATGGAGAAGGAGAAATGTTCAGGAAGGGAAATGTAAACATATTTGGCCCAAAAAATTGGTGGCGTGTGTATCTTGACAAGAGATACAGCCAGGAACATTCTTGTTCTTGCAAATTAAACTACAGGTAAATATGACAGCAAAGTAAAGAGCACCATAATTCAACACATGCTGTATTCAGTTAACAGAGAGTTAACTGAGGTACTAGAAGTTGGAGGAAGACAGAATTGTATGACAGGTACCAGAAACTAAGAAAATGCTCAAAACAAAGCAACAACAGCGAAATAACAGGCGATGTGTCTGTCAATGATTTCAGTGCTTTTCTAGATATGAGAAGATACAAGGATTGGGATCATACAATCTTCTCTGCAGGTTTTCCTCAGAGCACTGTGTGCCTCATTCCTGATCTCCACCCTGAACACCTTTCAGTGATGTTGAAAGTCAGTGGCTCGTGATTTAATCCTTATAGAGGCACATGGTAAGTGCCAATTTTTAGTTTGCAGACTTTAGTTACAAATAATTTATGACTATTGGTCCATTATTTGTCACAAATGAACCATTCTAATGTAAGACATTAATAATAGAGGAGATTCCATGCTTGGGTATATAGGAAGGCTCTGTACTATCTTCACAATAAACCTAAAACTGTTTTAAATTGTAAAGTCTCTAATAAACAGTGGATAACATGGCCATACTCTCAAAGAATTTTCACTCAAGTTATCGCAGAGATCTCTATACTAAATTCCTTTCCTAGTAGAGTTGGTGCTCATCAGAAAATCAGACCACTAGAGTATTGCCAGATTGAACTTAATGGAAATTAATCTTAAAATTAAAAAATTAGGGACTAGTTACTATTGACATCATCTGAAACTATTGTCTTATTCTATAACTGCAGAGGAAAGATGATAAATCCACTGAGGAAGTTTATTTTGGTTAGTTTGCTTTTGTGTGTAGGTCTTCTTTTACTGTGTATCTATTAATGGGACACTCTTCACAAATCAACAAATGCTGGATAGTATTGGGTTGGCCATAAAGTTCATTTGGATTTGTCCATAAGATATCATGGAAAAGCCAGAATGAACTTTTTAGCCAACCCAGTATTATCCAGTGGCCCCATGTGTTCTCTCTCTCTCTCCCCCCTCCATCTTCTCACTCACTCACACATTCACACATATAACATCTTATCCCCAATCCCTTCACCCGACTCCATGAAGATAATTGTGGTTGATCCCAATCACCTCTTGGGTCAAAGCCCATCTAAAAGTCCAGACAATCCATTGACCCACACATCAATAGACACATACTGACAATCAATTTTGTGCAGTTGTGGAGAGCAATGTGAAAGGGGATAGAGCATACTATAAGCAATTAAAGAAAATCCTAAGACAGAACAGGAATTGGCACACTTCTGTGGTTCATCTTCCCAGAACTGGTATAACCAATAGATAGCACCATTTCTAGGTTGTTCAGGGGGACTGCTGCTGCTGCTAAGTCGCTTCAGTCGTGTCCAACTCTGAGCGACCCCAGAGACAGCAGCCCACCAGGCTCCCCCGTCCCTGGGATTCTCCAGGCAAGAACACTGGAGTGGATTGCCATTTCCTTCTCCAATGCATGAAAGTGAAAAGGGAAAGGGAAGTTGCTCAGTGGTGTCCGACTCCTAGCAACCCCATGGACTGCAGCCTACCAGGCTCCTCCATCCATGGGATTTTCCAGGCAAGAGTACTGGAGTGGGGTGCCATCGCCTTCTTCATCAGGGGGACTGCAACTTCTCAATTCAAAGTTTTAGATTAAAAAAAAAAAAAAAAGATGAACTTGAGCCAATCCCTGAAAGAGTGTTGGATTTGAATAAGGTGGGAAATTGGGAGCTGAGGAAAAGGTGTGGGGAAGGGGCAACATAAGAAGGAGAGACTACTGTGATTTGAAGAGTGGATACTTACATGTAAGAGTGGGCAGGTAAAGCCAGTATTGAAAGGAGATCATGGGGTCCATCAGGAAGTTCTAATGATCGTGTGGGCACTGGGAATTACAATTTGTGGTCAGTAAAATACCAGCACTGTAGCATTAAGAATTTTGTGGTTGAACCTGTAAGAGACACAGGTTCAATCCCTGGGTTGGGAAGATCCCCTGGAGTAGGAAATGGCAACCTGTAAAAAATCCCATAGACTGAGGAGCCTGCAGGGCTACAGTCCATGGGGTCAGAGAAGAGTATGACACAAGTTAGCAACTAAACAACAACTATATATATGTGTGTGTGTGTGTTTAATAATTTGGGTGAGCAAGCTTCAGAAATTCTATGATATAATATCATATGACATAATATGTTAGGCTAGAATATAATATCATGTAATAGAATAATATCATAAGTGTTTGTGTCTTCAGTTGCTCAGTTGTGTCTGACTATTTGCAACCCCATGGATTGGGACCAACCAGACTCCTCTGTCCCTGGGATTTCCCAAGCAGGAATACTGGAGTGGGTGGCCATTTCCTGTGATATAATATAATATATTATGTTATATCACATTAAATTCCATGGCAACTAACTAGCCACTCCAGAGATAGCAATCTGATATATAGGGTGTTCCTAAAGTGTATAGAACGTGGGACAAATGTTTTATTTTATAGGGCTTCTGTCTATATAAACAATTTGACCAGAAAATTCATGAGTCAAGTGAGATACAGTGGTTTATCAATGAAGATTTAGAATAATGAAGAGGGAAGAGGCACTTCGCTTACCATTCAATCAGGGCCCATGGAGATTCTCCTTACTGTGTAGGTATCATCAATTCCTGTTTAAGCCCAGAAATCATCCCTTTGTTTCCTTATTGTCAAATGCACCATTCGAGCTAATTTACTAAAACATAGCAATACTGTTATTACTCATCATGCCATGACTTTTCAGAATCTATTTGTTTTGAAACAATACAGGTCATTTTTGCTTCTGCAGTTCCATAATACCATTTATTCAATACCAGCATCCATGGTGCCATCCATGAATGTCACTTAACGGTGACTCTCAAAGGTTGTTACTTTGCTTTTTCGAGGATGACCACGAACGCAAGACATAAACTGTGGGCAGGAAAATGTGAAGAATGTTTTATTTCCAGGTTATGTGAGATTGTACAATCAGAATTTTATGCATGAACAGATCTTCTGATCATGACTGCTCTTGAACCTTTGGCTGTCATTTCTGCATTCCTCAGTGATGGCCACACCCCTGCCTTCTCGCTGCAACCAGTGGCCATTGTGAGAAAACCGACTGATTCCATGCCCACGAGGAATGTTATCTGTCTCTCTCTCTTGAAGATCGGCTGGAGAAGGCATGCCGTTGGAAGAGCCTGTTGGTTTGGCTGGGCAAGGACCACCCCAGGACTGCCTGGCATGTGGCATGAAGCTTGTAAGGAGGTGGGTAACCATCCTGGTTGCCGACTGCAGGGAGCGCACAGGAGATCTGTCCTGCAGCCTAGAGCCCCCATTGCAGCCTAGAGTCCTTAATTGCTCCTTGTATCCTGTGTGAGTGAGGGTCATTGCACTCAGCATGTCGTCACCATCTTGGCTGACAAGTTTCACAGGTTTCACTTTCATCAGAGAGTGCCCCAGAGGGAGAAGCAACACGCAGGTCCCTGCGTGGGCTCTGGGCTCCTCTTCTCTCCCAGACAGGAGAGCTAGACTTTGAAAATTTTGAAGAAACCCCCTCCTGAACAGGTGTGGGGAACGTTGGGCTGCTGAGGGCTAGGTGGGGGTGAGGGTTCCCTTGCCTGGATCTGAGGATAGTAAACCTGAAATTCCCAACCACCTTTAAAAAAAGAGCAGTTTATAGAACAATCTTATGGACTCTGTGGGAGAGGGAGAGGGTGGGAAGATTTGGGAGAATGGCATTGAAACATGTAAAATATCATGTATGAAACGAGATGCCAGTCCAGGTTCGATGCACGATACTGGATGCTTGGGGCTAGTGCACTGGGACGACCCAGAGGGATGGTATGGGGAGGGAGGAGGGAGGAGGGTTCAGGATGGGGAACACATGTATACCTGTGGCGGATTCATTTTGATATTTGGCAAAACTAATACAATTATGTAAAGTTTAAAAATTAAATAAAATTTAAAAGAAAAAAAAAGAGCAGTTTAACAGTAACAATTAAAAAGTGCGCTACTGATTTGTTGATTTCATAATGGATTTTGTTCTGTTTGAAGGTCTTAATTTAACCCATAAACAGGGCCAATTTTTGTTGGGTTTCACAGAAACTTTGGGATTTGGGCAGAAATGAGTGGTTAATGCAAAAACAATACATCAAGTCAGGTTCACGAGCATACAAGGATTTCTGGATGTCAACTGAGGACATACGATGCCCTGATTGCTGTCAGCATCCTGAACCCCAGGATGAAGCTGCCAAAACATAAAGCCAACACACTGAGGACAGAGCTCAAAAAATCGTAGAAACAGGAGCTTTTTCTTGATTAGGCCATGTTTTAACTTATCTCTAGACTTTTGAATTATATGAACTGCCACTGGATCCTTTTGTAATCCTTAAACCAGTTTGAGATGGATTTGTTTAATTACTTAAAATCACATAGAGGACTTCCCTGATGGCTCAGTGGTAAAGAATCTGCCTGCCAATGCAGGAGACACGGGTTCAATCCCTGGTCTGGGAAGATACTGTGTGCTGTGGAGCAATTAAGCCCATGCGCCATGACTATTGAGCCTGTGTCAAGGAGCCACAATTGCTGAGCCCACAAGCTGCAATACTCAAGCCCTTGTGCCCTGGAGCCTGTGCCCCACAACAGGAGAAGCCACCGCAATGAGAAGCCATGCATTACAACTGGAGAGTAGCCTCTGCTTGCTGCAGCTAGAGAAAAGCCTGCACAGCAAAGAAGACCCAGCACAGCCAAACACAAATATAAATAACTTTTTTTAAAAAACAGAAAAAACATAGAGAACCTCATTGGTAAAAGCACTGACTATAAAGCACCCTGAGCTGGACTTCTCAGGCTAAGAAGAAAATAGAAATAACCAGAAAATGAATAGGCAGCTGAGAAAAAACTCCGAAAACTAGGGAGAGGCCCCTGAGCGTCCTTTAGAAAAATCACTCGGACTTATCCAGAAGGAAATGAGGATTCTGAATATCCTTTAACCTTTATCAAAGTGCCATAAGCCTTTATTATTTACTTTCCCTGTCATTTCTATCTTTCCTGACTCTCCAAGAATCACTGACTGTATCCTATTTGGGAATTTGACGGTTTTGTTCAGTTGCTAAGTCATGTCTGACCCTTTTGTGACCCCTCTGACTGTAGCCCGCTAGGCTTCTCTGTCCATGGAATTTCCCAGGCAAGACTACTGGAGTTGGTTGCCATTGCCTTCTCCAGGGGATCTTCCCAATGCAGGGGTCAAATCCGTGTCTCCTTCACTGGTAGGCAGATTGTCTACCCCTGAGCCACTAGGGAAATGCTCAGAATTTGATTAAATGTTCAGTTCAGTCACTCAGTCATGTCCGACTCTTTACGAGCCCATGGACTGCAGCATGCCAGGCTTCCCTGTCCATCACCAGTACCTGGAGCTTACTCAAACTCATGTCCATTGAGTCGGTGATGCCATCCATCCATCTCATTCTCTGTCATCCCCTTCTCCTGCCGCCTTCAATCTTTCCCAGCATCAGGGTCTTTTCCAATGAGTCAGTTCTTCACATCAGGTGGCCAAAGTACTGGAGCTTCAGCTTTAGCCTCAGTCCTTTCAATGAACATTCAGGACTGATTTCCTTTAGGATTGACTAGTTTGATCTCCTTGCTGTCCAAGAGACTCTCAAGAGTCTTCGCCAACACCACAGCTCAAAAACATCAATTCTTTGGCGCTGAGCTTTCTTTATGACCCAACTCTCACATCCATACATGACCACTGGAAAAACCATAGCTTTGACTAGACGGACCTTTGTTGGCCAAGTAATGTCTCTGCTTTTTAATGCACTGTTTATGTTTGTCATAGCTTTTCTTCCAAGGAGCAAGCATTTCTTAATTTCATAGCTGCAGTCACCATCTACAGTGGTTTTGGAGCCCAAGAAGTCTTTTGGAGTCTGTCACTGTTTCCATTGTTTCCCCATCTATTTTCCATGAAGTGATAGGACCACATACCATGATCTTAGTTTTTTGAATGCTGAGTTTTAAACCAGCTTTTTCACTCTCTTCTTTCAATTTCATCAAGAGGCTGTTTAGTTCCTCTTCACTTTCTACCATAAGGGTGGTGTCATCTGCATATGTGAGGTTATTGATATTTCTCCCGGCCATCTTGACTCCAGCTTGCACTTCATCCAGCCCAGCATTTCACATGATGTACTCTGCATGTAAGTTAAATAAGCAGCTTCACAATGTACAGCTTTGACATATTCCTTTCCCAGTTTTGAACCAGTCTGTTGTTCCATGTCCAGTTCTAACTGTTGCTTCTTGACCTGTGTAGATTTCTCAGTAGACAGGTAAGGTGATCTAGTATTCCCATCTCCTTAAGAATTTTCCACAGTTTGTTGTGATCCAGACAGTGTAATCAATAAAGCAGAAGTAGATGTTTTTCTGGAACTCTCTTGCTATTTCTATGATCCAATGGATGTTGGCAATTTGATCTCTGGTTCGCTGTCTTTTCTAAATCCAGTTTGAACATCTGGAAGTTCTCAGTTCACGTACTGTTAAAGCCTCTCTTGGAGAATTTTGAGCATTACTTTGCTAGCATGTAAGATGAGTGCAACTGTGCAGTAGTTTGAGCATTCTTTGGCATTGCCTTTCTTTGGGATTGGAATGAAAACTGAGCTTTACCAGTCCTGTGGCCAATGCTGAGTTTTCCAAATTTGCTGGCATATTGAGTGCAGCACTTTAACAGTATCATCTTTTAGGATTAAATGTTATCTTTTCTTTTTCTTACATGGCTCTAGAATACAATTATCTTGTATCAGGGTCTGTGGAAAGTAGCTTTCAGGGCAGGTCCTCAATGACCCCCTTCCTTTTCCTCATAACTGTGTGTAATTCCCTCCTCTTGAAGGTGGGCTCCCTGGTGACCTGCTTATAACACACAGAATACAGCCAAAGGGATGGACACTTCTGTCATTGGTGAGACAATACTGCAGTTTCTCTCTTGCTGGACTCTTGCTCTACAAAGGAAGAACATCCAAAGTTATAAAATATAATAGATATGGGATTATTTTAAAAATGCCAAGTGCTGCCTCTAAACCATAATAAAATATGACTGACAAGAATTGTTTGGCTGTCCTTTATTTCTCTCCTAGCCTGCAAGTAAAAAGATCATCTCCATAGCTTATGCCAGTATCCACGGTTTTATCACACCTTAAGATGGTCCCTGGGCTTCCCTAGTGACTCAGATGTTAAAGAATCCGCCTGTAATGCTGAAGACCCAGGTTCGATCCCTGAGTCGGGAAGATTCCCTGGAGGAGGGAGTGGCATCCCTCTCCAGTACTCTTGCCTGGAGAGTCCCAGGAACAAAGGAGCCTGGCAGGCTGCAGTCCCTGGGGTCACAAAGAGTCAGACACGACTGAGCAACAAAGCACACACACAACACACAAGATGGTCCCTAGGGGCCTGGCTGGTGGAAGAGCAAACACGTCTCTGTGTTTCCCTCTGTTTTCTTTTTTTGTTTGCCTCCCTTCCAGCCTCACCCACCCCCACCTCCACCCCCAAAGCACTGTGTCACTCTGTGCCTGCATTTGGCCATCTTTTCACTCCTGAGCTGAACTTCTGAAAGAGTTTAAAGGGGAGATGAACTGACAAGGAGATTTGCTTGTCTCACAGCTCAGCTCAGCCTGCCTTTAATTAAAAATGGTATTGATTTTTCCCTGTTCTAATGATAGGCACTGGTCTGCCCTCCCTGTGTTAGTCACTGACAGTTTAAGTATGAAACAAAGGGCATTTATTCAGCACTTAATGTGAAATTATGACTGATTAAATAGTGATTTATCAGAAGAACTACATCTGTGTAAGCGTTTTTTTTTTTTTTTTTAATGTTCACTCTAACCAGTTTGGAAGGTATAGCTGGATGATTAGAACAATTCTCTTCCCTTCTTACTTTTCTCCTTCCCTGGTTTTAGAACAAAATGAAAAACAAAATTTTTGCTGAATTCAGGATCAAGAATCACAGGAGAGAAAAGAATTTTATTTTTAAAATTGTATTGATGTATAGCTGATTTACAATGTTGTGTTAGTTTCAGGTGTATGCAAAGTGAACCAGTTATACATATACATATATCCACTTTTTCTTAGATTCTTTTCTTATAGAGGTCATTATAGAGCATTGAGTAGAATGCCCTGTGCTATACAGTAGGTCCTTATTAGTTATCTATTTTATATAGAAATCAGACCTGAATGTGTCCAAGAAGTCAACTGATAAGTTGCCAAGCTGCACTCAGGAAACAAAATATTGAACTTTACCTGGTCTATGCTCTTCTCGCACCTGCTCCCTCTCTGTTTGTATTTCACACGGTGTTCGGCACTGTAGAAATGGACCCAACATCCAAGATGGAAAGACAGTGCTCGGAGGAAGTTTGCAATGAAGACGCTAGAATCAGGGAAGAAAGTTATGCTCACGTAATACAGTCGACCATGCGGTGCAGCCAACCTTCATTAACCTTTCAGTGCAGCTCTTTTCCAGCCATGAGTTGGCCCAGTCTGCCCTCCTTCCTTAGAGACATGAGCGGTAGTATGTCTTTTTTGATTAAGGACACAAGCTCTAGTGGCCTTCGGCCTCTGCTTGATCTTCTTATACCTCACCTTCTCCATCTGCAAAGTGGGATTAATATTCATAGTACTGCCACCGTGTAGAGTTAATGGGAAAATTACGATGACAGCATTAAATAAGACAATTGGAACAGTGTCTGATGCATAATAAACACCCCCAAATATTACAAAATTTCATCATATATAGGACACTATTATAAGATATGTCTTAAATTTCACACATATTAACTTATTTTAAAAAGTACCTAAGATAAACAAAAGCAGAGAAAATGTGTTGCCCACAGACCTGCCCTACATAAATATTAAGGCAAGTTCTTTAGAAGCAAGGAAATTACACCAGATGCAAGCTCATATCAACTAAAGAAATGAAGATATCCAGAAACGGGAAATATGTGAAAAAGAATAAAATAAATTTTCTTATTTAAAAATTTCTCTAAAAGATAATTGTCCATTTAAAATAAAAATCATAAAATATATGACACAGTTTGTAACATGTATAAGAATATAGTGTAAGACAATAGCATAAATGAAGGGAGAATTTGAATTATATTACAATTCTTACATTAAATGTTAAGTGGGATAATAGTATTTGAAGGTAGTGTGTGATAACAGAATGATGCACACTATAAATCCTAGAGAAATCATTAAAAAAAAAGTTTAGCTAATGAGATAATAATGGAGAAAAAAAAATACATGCTACTTAACCCAAAAAAGCAAGGAAAATAGAAAATAAAGAACAACAACAAAAAAAGATGAGACAAATAAAAATCAAATTATAGATCTAAACAATCTAATCAAAAGTCAATCATTTTCCACTAGATTAAAAAAAGAAAGCTTCAACTATATGCTGTTTATAAGAAACCCACTTTAAATAAAAAGACAGGATAAAAATAAAAGAATAGAAAAAGTATTAGTGTAACTAAAGTGGAAATATTAATATCAGACAAAGTAATCGTCCAGAAAGAAATATTATCAGGGTTAAAAAGAGCATTTCTTAATGCTAAAGTATTCAGAAGGAATGATGCTAAAGCTGAAACTCCAGTACTTTGGCCACCTCATGTGAAGAGTTGACTCATTGGAAAAGACTCTGATGTTGGGAGGGATCGGGGGCAGGAGGAGAAGGGGACAACAGAGGATGAGATGGCTGGATGGCATCACTGACTTGATGGACGTGAGTCTGAGTGAACTCCGGAAGTTGGTGATGGACAGGAAGGCCTGGCGTGCTGCAATTCATGGGGTCACAAAGAGTCAGACACGACTGAGCGACTGAACTGAACTGAAAGTATTGATTCATTACCATTCCTACATGAGTATGTACCTGAATGGATGACAAAAAAAGAAAAAAAGAAAAAGAAGGAAAGAGAGAAAGAGAAAAGGAGAATGGTAAATATTTCATTTATGGTTGAAATTTTCAAAATTCTTCTCTTGGTAACTGATTATGAAAGATTATAAGACTTTCTCTAAAATGCCAAAGTAAATATTTTAGGCTTTGCTGACCACATTCAGTATTTATTGCATTTCTCTCTGTGCATATGTATAAAAGTTTAAATAATCCTTCAACCTGTAAATATTATGTTTAGCTTGTAGGTCATACAAGGATAATTTGCTGACCCCTGAAACAGAATATCCTTAGGTACATAGAAGACTTCAACAACACGATCACCCACTAGCTCTGATTGGTAATTGCAGAGCACTCCACTCAATACCGAGAGAATGCCCGCCCTTTTCAAGTGCGCATAAAACACTTGCTAAGATAGATTGTATGCTAGGCCATAGCTCACTAAACAAGTCTAGATAAACATGGAGGGACTGAAATATATTATGTTCTCTAGCCCAAAAAGAATTAGATTGAAAATAATGGGAAAATATCAAGATAATTAGAATCCCCAAATATTTGGAAAGTAAACAACATATTTTTACATAACCTATGTGTCTACAGAACTCAAAGGACATATCACTAGAGAAATTAGAAACAGTTTGAACTGAATGAAAATAGACAACATAACATTTGTGGATGCAGCCAGTGGCATACTGGAACTGGCTTATGTTGACTCACGAAAGCCGGTTGCATGCATGTGTTCTTGTCTTTGCATTCAATGACATCACATTGGTAAGTTGAAATTGGCCACAGTGGAAATATTTATACCACAAATCTTGACAGATTGTACAATCTAGAGCTTGTTTTCTTCTAGAGAGTCAGTTTAACACTGGATGTAGCTAAAGCAGTGTTCAGAGAGAAATTTATGGTTTAAACTACTTCTATTAGAAAAGAAAACTGAGCTAAAATCAAAGATGTAAGCTTTCAACTTAAAGTAAGAAGAAGGAAAGAAAATAAAGACAAAAATAGCTATCAGTGAAATAGAAGTCTAAAAATGAGATAAACCTATGGAATCAGAGTCATTTCTTTCAAATATCAATGAAAGGAATATTCCTCTAGCTAGACTCAATGAAAAATAAAAGAAATGCAAGTTACTAATATTGAGAATGAAAGAAGGAATACAATTACAGGTTCTTCAGACATTAAAAAGAAATTAAGAGAGTGTTGAAAGTGAAAGTGAAGTTGCTCAGTCGTGTCCGACTCTTTGCGACCCCATGGGCAGTAGCCTGCACCAGGCTCCTCCGTCCATGGGATTATCTAGGCAATAGTACTGGAGTGGGTTGCCATTTCCTTCTCCAGGGAATCTTCCCAACCCAGGGATCAAACCCAGGTCTCCCGCATTGTAGACAGACGCTTTACCATCTGAGCCACCAGGGAGTGTTATGAATAAGTTTAATGCAATAAATCTGACAATTGATATAAAATGGAGAAATTCCTTGAAAGATACAAATTACCAATAATAATTCAAGAAGAAATAGAAAATCTGTATAGTCCTATATTGGTTAAAGACATTGCATTTGTAATTTTCATGTCCATGTATGGCAAAAACCACAATATTGTAAAGTAATTATCCTCCAATTAAAATTAATTAATTAATTTAAAAAAAACAACAACAAACCTCCCCACAAAGAAAATGCCATGCTGGCTTCTCTGGTAAACACACACATTTTAAAAAGATGTGACACAAATGCTACATAAACTCATTTAGAATATAAAAGAGGAGGAAACCCATTACTTTATGAGTCCAGTATTAACTTGATTCAAAGACGATGAAAGGAAAGAAAATTTCAGACCATGAACACAGAAGCGAAATTCTTTAACAAAAGATTTTTAACTTGAATCCTTCTGTGTGTGTGTGTGTGTGTGTGTGTGTGTGTCTGTGTGTAGCTGGAACTCCTGGTAAATAAACTAATAATATTTGTTAGAAGTAAAGTCTTTATCTAGGGAATGTTCTTTACTAGATGTCTCTGATTTAGAATTGCTTATGGTAAACAACCTGATATATAACTTAGTAATATTTGAGACATGACTCCCTGGAGAACGTCATCTTGGCTATAAGAACATATGAGATATAAAATGGAGATATTCCATAACATAAAGACTTTCCAATGTGTAAGATGAACCACTAGCTTCACTTAAAGTGAAAGTGAAGTTGCTCAGTCGTGTCTGACTCTTTGTGACTCCAAAGACTGTAGCCTACTATAGACCGTAGCCTACAAGCTTCTCCATCCATGGGATTTTCCAGGCAAAAGTATGGGAGTGGTTGCCATTTCCTTCTCCAGGGGATCTTCCTGACCCAGGGATTGAACCCAGGTCTCCGCATTGCAGGCAGATGCTTTACCCTCTGAGCCACCAGGGAAGCCCAGCTGGATTAAGGACCTCAGGTATTATTCTGGCCCAGAGAGTTTGTGGTCAATGTAGGAAGGATGTGCCTAGGGAATTGCAAGTTTTCACAGACCTTTCCCTGCTTTGCTCCTGCCTGTTGGTTGCTTGTATTCTTGAAAGTATCAGTAAAGCTTGATTACGTGAGTTGGTTAGCTCGGCGTGTTAGCTCAATTGCTAAGTGGGATTTCTGCCAGGTATGCAAGTTTGGTTTACATTAAAAAATCAATCAATGCAATTCATCATGTAAATAGATTAAGAGTGACAGGTATAAACACAATACCATCTCATAACTCAATAATCATTTTTTCCATAAATATTTATTGAGTGCCTTTCAAGTGCCAGGCACAGCTTTGATACTCTGAGTACAGCAGCGGGACAAACATGCGCAAACACACCACCACCACCACCAGCAAGGGTCCTGTTCTCATCGAGCTGATACTCTACTCATATGAATCTAGCATCTACAAGAAGAAATGCAGATAAAATTATTTCTCAAGTATTTCAATACATAAAATGGTAGTTGCAAATATTTTGCTATAAATGAATAAAATCATATCCATATGTTTTGAGAAGGCAACGACAGAGGATGAGATGGCTGGATGGCATCACCAACTCAATGAACATGAGTCTGGGTGAACTCCGGGAGTTGGTGATGGACAGGGAGGCCTGGCATCCTGTGGGCCATGGGGTTGCAAAGAGTTGTACACAACTGAGTGACTGGACTGAACTGAACTGAAGTTCACCAAGAATCACTACACTATACCATCATATGTGTAACCTCTGGATATTTTTGAGGCACATCTTGAATATTTATTCATTTGAAAATGATATAGACAACTAGTTACCTCCTTTGACAGCTGAGTGGCCATTTCTACAAGGTTAGCCATAATCCTGCCTCGCTTAATGTTGCAAAATTGCTTTTACTCCAAAGCATTTGTTTAATAGAGGCCTCTGAAGTTCTTTGATGGAGGGTGGTTAGGACAAGTCTCAATCTGCACAAAGCAGAGGTTGGGACTCCCTATTGAACTGAGCTGGCTCTTTGGTCATCAGGACTATGAAAGTCGAGGGTTCCCAGTACATATTTCCAGCCCCTTCTTCCCAATTCCTTCATCTTCTCCTTTTCCATTGTCACAATCAGGCATCCTTGAACTTCACATCTGCACATGAGTTCTGGATCATCTCTTCCCTTATCCCACAGATGGGTGCTCCTCTAGCTTTGCTGGGCAGTGGTGGCACTGGGTGCTGCCAGGGTGGCTTCCTGGGCCGGAACCAGCGGATAGCAGGCGCTTCATTCCTTTTTCAGTATCCCTACTACTGACTAAGGAATCAGCATAAGCTAGACATTGCAGCCATGACATTAAAAGACACTTACTCCTTGGAAGGAAAGTTATGACCAACCTAGACAGAATATTAGAAAGCAGAGACATTACTTTGCCAACAAAGGTTCGTCTAGTCAAGGCTATGGTTTTTCCAGTGGTCATGTATGGATGTGAGAGTTGGACTGTGAAGAAAGCTGAGCACCAAAGAATTGATGCTTTTGAACTGTGGTGTTGGAGAAGACTCTTGAGGGTCCCTTGGACTGCAAGGAGATCCAACTAGTCCATCCTAAAGGTGATCAGTCCTGGGATTTCTTTGGAAGGAATGATGCTAAAGCTGAAACTCCAATACTTTGGCCACCTCATGCGAAGTGTTGACTCATTGGAAAAGACCCTGATGCTGGGAGGGATTGGGGGCAGGAGGAGAAGGGGACGACAGAGGACGAGATGGCTGGATGGCATCACCGACTCGATGGACATGAGTTTGAGTGAATTCCGGGAGATGGTGATGGACAGGGAGGCCTGGCGTGCTGTGATTCATGGGGTCGCAAAGAGTCGGACACGACTGAGCGACTGAACTGAACTGAGACATCCCTTTCCTTATCTTTTATTCAAAAAAGAATATTCTTCCTATTTGGAAGGCTTTGCCCTCACCACACTCCAGTACTCTTGCCTGGAAAATCCCATGGATGGAGGACCCTGGAAGGCTGCAGTCCATGAGGTTGCTAAGAGTCAGACATGACTGAGCGACTTCACTTTCACTTTTCACTTTCATGCATTGGAGAAGGAAATGGCAACCCACTCCAGTATTCTTGCCTGAAGAATCCCAGGGACAGGGGAGCCTGGTGGGCTGCCGTCTATGGGGTCGCACAGAGTCGGACACGACTGAAGGGACTTAGCAGCAGCAGCAGCCCTCACCGCGTTTGACACAAGGCATTCCTGAATTCCCTGGTACTGTGTGTCTCACTGCAGAGCTTGGTTTGCATTACAAAAGTCACCATATTTGCTGAAAATAGCTTCCTCTTAGTCCTAGGATGTTTGTGTTTTTGTTTAGTTCGGGCTTAATCCCAATAGGAGAGAACTTTTCAGTTAATACTGCCCCTTATCATTATAAGAATAAAATGAATGGAATGATTATAAAAGACTGAATTAAATAGTTTCCATACATCCATCAAGACATTTGGGTGTTAATTATAGACACTAGCATAAAACAAGCACTAGAGAATGGCTGAACTATAAAAAGTAGAAATTCCTTTATTCCTGTATTTTACATGCATTGTGAAGAGTCAAGATGCTAAATTCTATGGTTAAATTGACAAAGCATCTCTATGAATTATGATTTCTAAGAAATATATATTTGGTCTTCATCCCTGTTTCTGGCACAGAGCTCCTAAAACCCTTGAAATTTCCCAAATGATAGGTGATGAAGGTGTCTTCGGTTGTGTCAGTGAGATGCCTTTTGGAAACCACTTAAGAATGATGCGAAAGCTAAACTCCAGTACTTTGGCCACCTCATGTGAAAAGTTGACTCATTGGAAAAGTCTCTGATGCTGGAAGGGATTGTGGGCAGGAGGAGAAGGGGACGACAGAGGATGAGATGGCTGGATGGCATCACTGACTCGATGGACGTGAGTCTGAGTGAACTCCGGGAGTTGGTGATGGACAGGGAGGCCTGGCGTGCTGCAATTCATGGGGTTGCAAAGAGTCGGACATGACTGAGCGACTGAACTGAACTGACTGAAAGATGGGAGTTGGTTGCCAACGGAGTCAGCCATATGGAGGCTCAGATGGTAAAGAATGGACCTCCAGTGAGGGAGACCTGGGTTTGATCCCTGGGTTGGGACGATCCTTGGAAGAGGGGAATGGCAACCCACTCCAGTATTCTTGCCTGGAGAATCCCATAGACAGAGGAGCCTGGCCGGCTACAGTCCATGGAGTCACAAACAGTAGGAGAGGACTGAGCGACAAACACTAAGGATGGGAGCTGGTTGCCAAAGGAGCCAACCATGTGATTTAGCCTAAAACAAATAGACTGCCAGATATTTCTACAGTAAGGATGGGTTTATTTCAGGCTAAGCAGAGGATTGCAATTTGGGGTCTGCAACAATTTCAAGCCACAAACAAGTCCCTGCACTGCAAGAGGAGAACTCATAGAGGGAGAAAACAAGTTGAGAGACGGTAGCAAATAGTCAGCTTTTCATTGGCTGAGATTTACCAGGAAAAAGGAGGAGTCTTTCTTCTTCCTGTTGGGCTGTTATTACAGGGCATGAGAGCGCCCTCTTGTGGTCTCTCCACTCTATTTAATTGAGGTTTTTGTTCGTTTTTTGTTGTTTTATTTCCCTGGTGGCTCAGCTAGTAAAGCGTCTGCCTACAATGAAGGAGACCCGGGTTCAATTCCTGGGTCGGGAAGATCTCCTGGAGAAAGAAATGGCAACCCACTCCAGTATTCTTGCCTTGAAAATCCCATGGGCAGAGGAGCCTGGTAGGCTACAGACCATGGGGTCACAAAGAGTCAGACACGACTGAGCGACTTTACGTTCTCTTTAATTTTTTTTAAGTGTTAGAACTTTGAATCCCACCCCATCTACCTCCAAAGAGGGGAGAAGAGCTGGAGGTTGAATCATTCCAATGGCTAATGATTTAATCAATCTTGCCTATGTAGTGAAGCTTCCATAAAAATCCCCAAAGTATCAGGAGAGCCTCCTGGTTGATAAAGATGTGGGGGAATGCCCCCCAAGGGCATGGAAGGTCTGCACCCTTTCCCCATACTTGCCCTATGCATCGCTTTCATCTGGCTGTTACTGAGTTGTATCGTTAAATAGTAAAGCAGTAACCTAGTAAGTACAGTGTTTCTCTGAGTTCTGTGAGCCACTAGCAAATTATTCAAACCCAAGGAGGGGTCACTGGACTCTCCCATCTGAAGCCAGTTGGTCAGAAGCATGGGTGACAACCCAGGCTTGCAGCTGGCATCTGAAGTAGGGAGTGTGGTCAAGGGGCGGTCTTGCAGGACTGAGCCCTTAACCTGTGGGGTGACACTATCTCTGCGAAGATAGTGCCAGAAATGGCTATGAGTTAAATCGTCAGATACCTGGCTCATGTCAGAGAACTACTTGTGGGCATGGGGGAAATTCCCGCCTCACATACACACACACTGGAATGTGTTTTTCTAAATATGTAATAGTTTGGTCACTAAAGCATGTTCTTGCTTGAGATATGTTTATTACTGAATACCTAAAACTGACCATTCCTTCTCTTGGATCATCTTCCTTCAAACATGCCCTTTAAAAACAACAACAACAAAAACTCCTTCATTGAATCTTTCTTTTCTACTAGAACCTTCTTCTCAAGCTATAAATATGCTTACAGCTTTCATCGAGAAAGCATTTTCCCTGAATCCAGTTATATCCTAAAGCCATCACCTAGTGAGTTTCATTCCCTTTACCCCATGCTTCCCCAAATTATCCACAGGTGTTGTTTTAACTTCCTCAAGATCCACTAAGTTCTTCATCTTTCATCATCTACCCTCTATTTCTACTCTACTGAAAAGATGGTCACAGGGGAATCTTTTATCACATAATTTAAAATTTCAAGTGTGGTCTTCTCAGAATAGTGTTAGTACTGGTTTCCACACTTTTATTCTTGAAATTCCTCCTTATCTGGCTTCCCTGATGTATCCACTCTTATCCTGTCTTTTTTTATTAATTTATTTTTTAATTAAAGAATAATTGCTTTACCTAGACAGCATATTAAAAAGCAGAGACATTACTTTGCCAACAAAGGTCCGTCTAGTCAAGGCTATGGTTTTTCCAGTGGTCACGTATGGATGTGAGAGTTGGACTATAAAGAAAGCTGAGCATCAAAGAACTGATGCTTTTGAACTGTGGTGTTGGAGAAGACTCCTGAGAGTCCCTTGAACTGCAAGGAGATCACTCCTGGGTGTTCACTGGAAGGACTGATGTTGAAGCTGAAACTCCAATACTTTGGCCACCTGATGTGAAGAGCTGACTCATTTGAAAAGACCCTGATGCTGGGAAAGATTGAGGGCAGGAGGAGAAGGGGACGACAGAGGATGAGATGGTTGGATGGCATCACCGACTCGATGGACATGGATTTGGGTAGACTCCGGGAGTTGGTGATGGACAGGGAGGCCTGGCGTGCTGCGGTTCATGGGGTCGCAAAGAGTCAGACATGACTGAGTGACTGAACTGAACTAAACTGAATTGCTTTACAGAATTTTGCTGTTTTCTGTCAAACCTCAGCATGAGTCAGCCATAGGTGTACATATATCTCCTCCCTTTTGAATCTCCCTCCCATTTCCGTCTCCATCCCAACCCTCTAGGCTGACACAGAGCCCCTGCTTGAGTTTCCTGAGCCATTCAGCAGATTCCCATTGGCTATCTATTTTACATATGGTAATGTAAGTTTCCCTGTTACTCTTTCCAAACATCTCCCCCTCTCCTCCCCTCTCCCCATGTCCATAAGTCTATTATCTATGTCTATTTCTCCATTACTGCCCTGTAAGTAAATTCTTCAGTTTTTTCTAGATTCTGTACATATGTGCTAGAATATGGTATTAAGCAGCAAGGGAGATGCAACAAGTAACAAACAAGGGACACCCCATATGCTTATCCTGTCTTTTAAACCTTTCTCTCCTTGTTCCTTTTCCTGTTTTTCTAACCTTAAAGTCACCGAGGTATCATATCATTCTCTTACACGAAGGCTGTTAACAGGTTTCATAGTTGGTTGAATTAAATTTAAATTCCTCGGGCTGTCATTCAAAGATCTCCATAGTTTGACCCTGGAGTTTGAAATCCAAGGAGATGAATCTAGGTGGTAGAGGGCAAGGAGACTTGAGCTTTGGCCGGGGCACATTGCCCTGGATGACGGAGCAAGATAAGTACCCACATGAACAGAGGAGCAGAGAGCCCTGGCTGTGACACCGTAAGATATGGAGTCACGGAGGTCAAGGGCGCAGAGCTCTGAGCCTGCCGAAGCTCATCTGTCACTCCTTTCTCCACGAGCATGGATGACCCCAACATTCTCAGCCAGGAATGTCAGAAAAGGGTAAGCTGAATGACAGAGATACCCATGAGACCATGAGTAAATGAAAACTTCAGCAGAAGCAACCAGGCTGCTTGTGAAGATACACACTGAGATGAAGGGGCCAGTGTACACCTGAAGAGGAAGCAATAGCTAATTCACTGGGGCTATCTTAGACACTCGAGTGCTCCCAGGGCCTGGCTGAATGATTAGGCTTGTTATTGAGTAAATCAGAAATAAACAAGTAAACAAATACTCAGTAAACTCTTAAATTGAATCATCTGGCCTGGCGTGCTGCGATTCATGAGGTTGCAAAGACTCGGACACGACTGAGCAACTGAACTGAATTGAATTGCCTCCTCAAATTACAGTTTCTTAGAGAGCCTCTTACAGAAGTCCTGCTCAGTACATTGGCCAACTTTGCTCCCAGTCAGCTTTCAAGTTAGTTTTATATATATATATATATATATATATATATAAAAGTGTTCAATCACTTCAAGTCACTTCAGTCCTGTCTGACTCTTTACGACCCTATGGACTATAGCCCGCCAGGCTCCTCTGTCCATGGAATTCTCCAGGCAAGAATACTGGAGTGGATTGCCATTCCCTTCTCCAGGGGATCTTTCCAACCCAGGGATCAAACCTGGGTCTCCTGCATTACAGGTGGATTCTTTACCATTTGAGCCACCAAATAAATGAATAAAAAAAGAGATCATTCTGGCTGCTGTGTGAAAAATGTATCTAGGGGGTTGTATTAGTCCACCTAGGCTGCCATAATAGAAATACCACACATGCTAGGTCATTTCAGTTATGTCCAACTCTTTGTGACCCCACGGACTGTAGCCCACTAGGCTCCTCTGTCCATGGAATTCTCCAGGCAAGAATACTGGAGTGGGTTGCCATACCCTCCTTCAGGGCATCTTCCTGACCCAGGGATCAAACCCAATTCTCCTGCATTGCAGGCAGATTCTTGACCGCTGAGCCACCCAGGAAGCCCCATATATATAATTTATATTTTTGGCCATGCTGCATCTTCACTGCTGTACAGATTTTTCTCGAGTTGTGATATGTAGGCTTCTCATTGCAGAGGCTTCTCTGGTTGCAAAGCACAGGATCTAAGCACTCAGGCTTCAGTAGCTGCAGCTCGTGGGCTCAGTAGGTGCCGCTCCCAAGCTCTAGAGCACAGGCTCAGAAGTTGTGGTGCACAGGCCTGCTTGTCCCGAGGCATGTGGAATCTTCCCAGACCAGTGATTGAACCAATGTCTCCTGCATTGGTAGGTGAATTCTTTACCACTGAGCCACCAGGGAAGCCCCTTTCACACTAGTTTTTTTTGTTTGTTTGTTTTTTCCAAATGAATACTCTTTGAGCAGGGGTAGAATGTATAGTTTGAGATATAATTTCCCCCTACTTGTGTGAGAATTAGGAGAAAATTTAGACAGTAGTATTATGACCTCTGGAAATATAGAAAGTAACAGGCCTCTTCTCTCATATGGAGGACCCCATGATTTCTTTAGCTCTTTTAACAGACAAAATTTATCTACACAAAAAATCCAGGTATTGAGTGGGAATTCTGTAGGGGTTGCTCTAAGAAACTGTAATTTGAAGAGGCAATTGGATGATTCAGTTTAAGAGGTTTTGGATTTAATCAATAACAAAGCCCTGCTGTCATGGAGTGCTTTCTCTATAAAAGAAAGTAGGGATTGAACAAACACTTAGGAATAACTACCCACATCATTATAAATGTACTAAGCATAATTCTAGTACCTAGTGGCAGATGTGGGGGGGTTGGTTAGTTATGATCAAGAACTGTCATCATAAGCAGGTGATAGAACGCTAGTTGTGTAAGATGTGTGTTGAGTGTAATTTTTAAAAGCAGCACAGGGACTTCCCTGGTGGTCAAGTGGTTAGGGCTCTGTGTTTCCATTGCAGGGGTCATGGGTTTGGTCCCTGGTTGGGGAACTAAGATTCTGCAAGCCACATGGCACAGGTTTGTTTGTTTTTTTAAAATAACACAGGAAGCAGTGGGTTTCCCTTTTGCACAATTAATCGAGCAATTGTGCTAAGGGATTTTCATACCTTGTATATATGCTCCTCAGGGCTTCCCTGGTGACTCGATGGTAAAGACTCTGCCTGTAATGCAGGAGACACAGGAGACATGGTTTCACCCTGGGTCAGGAAGAGCCCCTGGAGGAAGAAATGGCAACCCATCCCAGTTATTCTTGCCTGGAAAATTCTACGGACAGAGGAACCTGAGGGGCTACAGTCCATGAGGTCACAGAGAAGTGGACACGACTGAGCATGCATGTGTATATGCCCCTCTCTGCAATCCTACCATCCTTTCTCATGGTAACAGAACCAAGAATGAACTATAGAGGTGACTTTAAGATCTGTGCTTTTTACCACCATAAATGCATCAGTTCTGTTCAGTCGCTCAGTCGTGTCTGACTCTTTGCAACCCCATGGGCTGCAGCACGCCAGGCCTCCCTGTCCATTGCCAACTCCCAGAGTTTACTCAAACTCATGTCCATTGAGTCGGTAATGCCATCCAACCATCTCATCTTCTGTTGTCCCCTTCTCCTCCCACCTTCAATCTTTCCCAGCATCAGGGTCTTTTCCAATGAGTCAGCTCTTCGCATGAGGTGGCCAAAGTATTGCAGTTTCAGCTTCAGCATCAGTTCTTCCAGTGAATATTCAGGACTGGTTTCCTTTAGGATGGACTGGTTGGATCTCCGTTCAGGGACTCTCAAGAGTCTTCTCCAACACCACAATGCAAAAGCATCAATCCTTCAGCACTCAGCTGTCTTTATAGACCAACTCTCACATCCATACATGACCACTGGAAAAACCATAGCTTTAACTAGACATACCTTTGTTGGCAATGTCTGTCCTTTATAATATGCTGTCTAGGTTGGTCATAACTTTTCTTCCAAGGAGCAAGTGTCTTTTAATTTCATGGCTGCAGTCACCATCTGCAGTGATTTTGGAGCCCCCCAAAATAAAGTCTGCCACTGTTTCCACTGTTTCCCCATCTATTTGCCATGAAGTGATGGGACCACTTTCCATGATCTTAGTTTTCTGAATGCTCAGTTTTAAGCCAATTTAAGTGCCTTTTAAAAAAGATTTTAATAAGAGTAATTCAATCACTTAACTAGAACTTATCTTTCTCTTTTCTCAGAGAAATCACCAGCCTTCTCAGGAAACAACTGTATTAACAGGTAATGATATAGTTGAGCAAAGCACAGACACTGGAAGCAGACATAGCTGAGTTGGGATGCTGACTCACCTTGAACCCTCGGAGTCTTGGTTTATTAGAAGAATGGAAAGAATGTCTACTTTGCAGGATTACAATGAGAAATGACTGTAGCATCCACCTTTTCACCTCTCACCCATTTTTGAGAATCCGCTCTGCAACAGGGAACATAGTAAGATGCTAGAGATATTTAGAGGCGAAAGGCCAATTCCCAGTATTTAAGAAGTTTACTGTGCTGGTGAAGGACAGGCAAGTAAACAAATGAGAAAGTGGGCTGAGTATGTGTTAGGGCACTGAGGAAGCTAAGAATGTGTGCAAGCTTCATAACTCAGCTGATCAATGGTCAGTAGAGTCCCTTCTCCTATCACCATCTTTCTTAAAAATTTCTGTCTGCTTTTTTTCATCTCTGGTTTTCCAGGATACTCGGTGGCCCTAAGGCTGCCAGGAGGAGAGCTGGCCTTTTATCAGAACCTCATGGTGAGGGGACAAACACTCCCCTCTCCTCACTAACCTCCCCTCCCCTCTCCTTTGCTTGGAGTTGCTCGAGTGCCAACCAAAGCCTGGTATTTCTTAGTACCTGCCAAAGCCTCTTCCCAGCCGATCTTTGCCATCTTTAGTTTCTATTAAGGCAAGGTCTCTTGGCAACGGTACCCTAAAAATCTGAGGCCAATTTCTCACCAATTAGACTGGGAAGTCACAAGTCAGAAACATCCAGATTTCTGTTGGCTCCCGTTCAGCTGTGTTCGATGATGTTTGCCTCCATGGAGCCAGCCAGACAGCCTAGAAAGCCTTCCTCCAGCGCCTGGAGCACCCGTTTCTTTTTCCCTCTGACCAGGTAGCTGTTTTCCGACTGCTTCCCACCTAGTTGGGGGAGAACCGGAGGTGGCCAGAGACGCCTGCCAGGGGACAGAGGGAAAAGTGATGGAGGCCATCTCACTCCGAGGAACTTAGATGGAGAACCTCCCAGTTCAAGAGAAAGTTGCCCGGACTGAGGGCAGGGGGAAGGCGGCTCCTTTCAGAGTTCTGCTAATGACCTGCGGGGGAACTGCACAGCAGTCATTTCACAGATCCGATGGCAGGTCACGGCGACAGATGTTCCCAACATATGTGGAGAATTAATTACCCACTAGTAAACAAAATCTGTGATGTGGAGAGTCATTTTGTCCAAATTTCTTCCGATTTTGCTGTTATTAGGAGCTTAATTTTTCTTGATCATCTAGATCCTCTTGGATTAAAGCACTCCTTAATGGGCTCCCAGGAACACTGCAAAGAGAAATAAGGGGCTAGGGGCTGCAGAGGGGAGGAGGAACTGGAGGAGGAGAAGGGACAGAAACAGTGAGGATGGAGTTAACCAAGGGGCTGATTGGGAGACTACACCATACTGAGTGATTAGCAAATTATTTGATTAAAACATTGGATGCTAGTCATATTTTTTTTTTTAATATTCTAATGGTTACCTCCTATTTAACAGTGCTTACACTTAATTTAACTGCGTGCTGTGCAACAGCTGGAGTTTCTAAAGAAAATTACAACATTCTGACAGAAATAGGCTTCCAGAAAGGTTTTCTTTCAAGTTGCTTTTAAGATTCTGAACATGTTCCTGTCTCAGGTCACGGAAGCAAATTCTGATATTCCTCATTTAAGAAAACAGACTTTCTCAAAAGCAGGGATCTAAGAGCCTCTTGATTTTTGTTAGCTAATCATTTCCTCGGCCATTTTCATTCACTGCAAAACCTGTCAAAGAGTCCATGATTCTTGAAGTAACTAAATCTTAGAGGTGGTTGAAAAAACAGTGTTCCCTATTCCTTCACATGTTTGTAACTTCTCTACATCTTAAATTCAAAAGGATCCCTTAATCTTCTATATAAAGTAGAATAAATTTAAGAAAATATTAGTCCCATCAAACATCATCTATAGTTCAACACACACTTCTTATTTTTCTCATTCATTCACTTCTTCCTTCATTCAAGGAATATTTGTTGGATTGGGTGCTGGAGGAACAGAAATGAGCAGTATAGGGTCAAGACTTCCCTGGTGGTCCAGTGGCTAAGACTCCTCTCTCCCAATCCAGGGGGCCTAGGTTCAATCCCTGGTCAGGGAACTAGAGCCCACATGCTACAGCTAAGAGTTCCCATGTCACAACTACATATCCCTCATGCCACAACTAAGATTCGGCATAGCCAAGTAATAAGAGTAATAATAATAATATAGAGTCCATAATTTCAAGGGCTTAAGCAAAAAGCATACACATAAACAACCCATGTAGACTACACCCAACCTCCTTGGGCTGAACGATGAGATGCTAGTAGCATCTCCTGCCTATCACTGTGATATCCAAAGTGTCCCCAAGCTGGCAGATCACCCTTCACAAGCCTAGATCTGAACCACGTGGTGCTGGTGGTTTAGTTGCTAAGTTACGTCCAACTCTTCAACCCATGGACTGTAGCCTGCCAGGCTCCACTGTCCCTGGGATTCTCCAGGCAAGAATACTGGAGTGGGTTGCCATTTCCTTCTCTAGGGGATCTTCCCAATCCAGGGATTGAACCCTGGTCTCCCACATTACAGGCAGATTCTTTACCGACTGAGCCACCAGGGAAGCCATGAGTCAATACCCAGAATGAGTTTAGAAAGAAGTGAACCAGAGATTCTTCTGAAATGTTGGTGAGAGCCTCCAAAACGTAGGGTATTTCTGGAGCACAGAAGCAACAGGAGGAGTCTATTTGCAGTGATGAGATAGAAAGAAACAAAATCTATTGATGCCGAGATTCAGTGGAAGGAAACAACATGCTTAAGACAAAGCCAACTTTTATTACATTTCTTCCTCTCAGCATTGATTTCCTGTCCTTTCCTTCTACAAATCTGACCCATCACAGGAAACAAAATTCTTCATAAAAAGGTCCATGATATATAACATGAGTTTGGTATTCATTTTTGCTGCATGTCACTGGGATCTGACAGTTGAAATTTATTTGGGTGAAACTTCTCTTCAAAAATAAAAATGGCTTATTCCACTTTCTCAGGAATTCTGAATCTCTTCTTAAAGTTCCAGAAATTTGAGGCCGTGGATTTGAGGAATCCACAGTCAAGGAACTGTAGTGGGTTTTACCAGCTGTCTCATTAGTTAGAACAAATGAAGCCTGTTTTATGAATATTTTATAAGGCAAGACCTTAGTTCTGCTGTTTAACTTGTTTGATGTTATATTACACTTACAACTGTACCCATTTTTATGGTGGTTGGTATTAGACTACAATAAACAGCTAATAACCTATCTGATTGTACAGAATATGATAATAATGGGAGAATTGTGTCTGTCTTGCATAGTGGATATTTATAGGTAAAAAATTCAGATTATGAACAGTCCCAGGCCAATGATTTGTGAACTTTCTACATCTCACTTTTTCACTTTATAAAATCTTAGTTTCACCCATGTATGAACCAGTCTTCTGGCATTTGCCATGATTTTGCATTTTATTCTTCTTTCATTAGGTAAGATAATAACAACCTAATATAATTCATATGTTTTCCTGTGTCTAATCTCCATACCATTGTTTTATTTTTCATTTCAGAGCTTATACATAATTCAGTCCTATTTGAACATGATCACATGGTATAGGATATCAAATATTTAGAAGCAGGCCAAAATATACCTGGCTCAAGAGACACTCATAGAAATCTTCAGCTGCAGTAATTTATGATTTCTTGCAACAAATGATTAAACCAATTCTCTGATTAATCAAAATTGTACTTTGGAGTTAGCCACATGAGACCAGAATTTTAAATCAAGTTATGCAGACTGCAGCAATATAAAGAACAAGATTGAAAAATTAATTCTATCAGAAATATTTAGTACACAAGCGTTAATCTTCCTTTAGACTTCTTGAAAGATCAAAGCCACACTCAAGTAAACTTTAAAATATACACTTTGCCAGGCACCAAGGAAAATGTCATATTCTTTTAAGAGGTGCACAGTGTTACCGTGAATCATTTCTCCTTGAAGGACTTCCACACTGTTTATATCAGTAGCTTGCTTTGATGGAGGCTCTTCTCTTACCACCTTTTCTAGTTACTATTTGTGCCCTGTCCCCAGAACTAAAGGGAAACACCTGAATTCTTTCCATTTCCTATTGCTCCTTCCACAAATAGAATTCAGTAACACTCCCTCATTTGATGTTCAAGTCACTTAACTAGACCACTTTTTTTCCATCTGCAAGTCATCCACTGAGTTCCATCTTCATTTCTCCACTTTGCTCAAACTTGGCTTAGTTTTCTTTTCTGTTCCATCCATGCTGTTGACCTTCATTCATTCACTCATTCCATGTTTTCTTCATCAACAATTTATCAGGAATCTAAAATATGACACAAATAACAAATCTATGAAACAGAAACAAACTCGCAGACATAGAGAACAGACTTACGGCTGCCGAGAGGAAGGCAATGGAGGGAAGGATTAACTCGCAGACATAGAGAACAGACTTATGGCTGCCGAGGGGAAGGGAATGGGAGGGAAGAATTGGGAGTTTGGGATTAGCAGATGCAAACTATTATATCAGATGGATAAACAGCAAGGTCCTACTGGACAGCACAGAGAGCTATATTCTATATCCTGTGATAGACCATGATGGAGGAGAACATGAAAAAGAGTATGTGTGTGTATGGCTGAGTCATTTTGCTATACAGCAGGAATTAACATTGTAAATCAAGTTTACCTCAATAAAACTTTTAAATTTGAATCAACTGTTTCCTAAGTGTCAGAGACTGTGTCAGGAACATAGAAAAATAAGACAGATTCTGCCTTCAAGGAGCTTGTAATGGTGGAATCATCCAGTGACCTAATATGAATTTGGGGTAGTAGGTAGTATGTAGGTAAACTAGCACTTTTCCCATAGCATAAAATGACCCTCAACATCCCAACGTATTTTCCTGGTACATGAGAAGGAAAACATGGGACATGATAGTATGTGATCCAGTAGCACAAGTTGTGAATGTCAGTGTAGCTCTATTTATTCTATGGAAATAAAGATTTATGGCAAGATAAAATCTAAAACTAAAATAATGAGTTTGGAGGATGGCTTGTCACCATCTCCTCTGTCATCAAGCTCTCAACCCCAAGCATTATCTCCAGTGGAAGAAGGGAACAATTAGTGAGATCCCCACCCCAGCGGTTGTCTCAATCACAGGTCAGCCACCCACTCCCATGATTACAAATCCTGGAATTGACCATTTATTTTTTAACTAACAATAGGTTGTTTTTGCCAGGTACCTTGCCCTATTTCCATGGAAAAGACTCTTTGTTCTCCAGTCATTTAACTACCACGGTTCTCAGATTCTCCAAGTCCTTCTTACTTTTATTTTCTCTCCTAGTTTGGCTACCAGACACCATTTCAACTCTCTTACCATCAGCACCTTAGATTATTCCCAATTTATTATGCTAGAGCTTATGTCCCATCCCTGTACATGGATTCATCTAACTAAAAAATTTTCTTGTCTTTTCATTCGGATCCATTACAGATTACTGGTAACATTTGCAATTGCAAAGGCTGGGTCCTCTCTGAGCTAACTGTATTAAACTAGGCTTCATCCCTGGTAGCTCAGATGGTAAAGCATCTGCCTGCAATGTGGGAGACTGGAGAAGGAAATGGCATCCCACTCTAGTATTCCTGCCTGGAGAATTCCATGGACAGAGGTTACAGTCCATGGGGTGAAAAAGAGCTGGACGCAACTGAGTGATTTTCACTTTCACTTTCAAGCTGCATCCTGGTGGCTCAGCAGTAAAGAATCGGGCTGCCAGTGCAGGAGATGCAGGTTCAATCCCTGGGTCAGGAAGATCCCCTGGAGAAGGAAACAGCAACCCACTCCAATATCCTTGCCTGGAACATCCCATGGACAGAGGAGCCTGGAGGGCTATATAGTTCATGGGGTTGCAGAGTCAAAAACGACTTAGTGGCTAAAAACAACAACAAAGGCTGCATCCACAAAATAAATTCTCAAATTTTCAACTCATTCCTAAACTCTTGCACCCACTTCCCCCTGCCCAGTGCTCCACAGAATCCACTATGAACTTTATTAACTTGATTGAAACTTTCAAGCAAAGAGAACAAAGTCACTTGAGAATTTTCTCATTTCCTTTCTTTCCCATAACAAATATGTCTCTGTCTCCTTCCATTCTTTTGTCTGGTGTTAGAGGGTAAGATGGCTTTGTTGTTTGAGATCATCAATTTGGCTGTGTTCTTAATACAGTTAGGATTCTTTCCCTCTCCTATGAATTCCATCAATTATTCTGTTGCCTTCCCATACTTCCCATCTCTCAGAATCCCTTTTTCCTTTTTGGACCGTGGCCATTCACTTTTGGAATGCTGAAAAGGAGCCAAGAGAAAGCTGTTCTCCAACTTCACAGTAGCTTAACAAAGACATAGATATGGCCATCATTGCAGGTTGACAAATCATTTGCTTATTTTCTTTTATATATAGCATTATAATATTGCAAAGTAAACATGTATCTTTGCTTACTGATAGATCCGTTTAGCCTCAGGAATCCATTCCTGTAGGTGGGCAGATAATGCCCTAATTACCTCCACGAGTAACTTTTGTGACCACAGTGTGTTTTTATTTTTTCTTGGCCACAAGTTTAAATATTCCTTGCATTGTTTTATACTTCAAAATACAAGAAGCTTTAAATAACTAAATAAACATGTTATAACCTATAATTATGGCTGATTATAAAGTGGGCAAGAGGAGACTTCTGCTGTGACTGGCAATAAAGAATCTTGGGCATTGAAATTAATTCAGTTTAATTCCCTAATCTAAATATACTGACTTCATAACAAAATTAACATTTAAAACATTAAAAGACATTTATACAAATTATAAACAAAACTTGAAGGAAATTAATTTATCTCTAATCACATTAACAATAATTACTTGATATATTAAGCACAACTAAATTCATATCCTATTATGACATGTTGACTTTTTTCCCTCCTTCTATTTTAAATGTGAGATGTATGCATTTAGAATGACCTATATGTTATAAAGTATTACTGCTTTTTTCGAACAAATAACAAAAGTCACCAGTCCCAGATGAAGGGCATAATGCAAGGATGGAAATTTCCCAATTTCAGTAGCTTTGTCTGCCTTTTAAACCATACTCCCATCTCAAAATTGTCTATGCATCTTTCACTTCTTGTAACAAACATTTGTTGAGCAAATGCCAGGCACTGGTCTGTGTGCTGAGCATTTAGAAGTGAGCAGGACAGACCAGGTCTTTGCTCTTGTCTTTATGTGTGTATTTATACTCTCATAAAGAGAGTATTTATGTGTGATATTCCTTTAGAAGAAATCATATCTGCATAAGGTAAATTCCTCATAGCCCATATGATCTCTTTCAGTATACATGTTATATTAAACTGTGACACAGTGGTGAAGAGAATCAAATAAGATAGAGACCACAGCTGTGGGGCATATAGACTATGATCTGTAGTAACATAGCTGAGAAGAAGGCTTGCTGCTGCTGCTGCTGCTGCTAAGTCGCTTCAGTCGTGTCCGACTCTGTGCGACCCCATGGACAGCAGCCCACCAGGCTCTGCCGTCTCTGGGATTCTCCAGGCAAGAATACTGGAGTGGGCTGCCATTTCCTTCTCCAAGGCATGAAAGTGAAAAGTGAAAGTGAAGTAGCTCAGTTGTGTCTGACCCTCAGCCACCCCATGGACTGCAGCCTTCCAGGCTCCTGCGTCCATGGGATTTTCCAGGCCAGAGAACTGGAGTGCGGTTCGAGAAGGCTTAGGAGCACCTATACATTCAGTCCCCAACGTATGAATGAGTTCTCTTCCAAGAGTGAGTTTGTAAGTTCAGCAAAATCAGCCCAGGTACCCAACTAACATGATCTGTTATATAGTCCTATACTATAGTATGTTTATTATACTTTTCACATAAATAATACATAAAAAAACAAACATACAAAAACTAAAGAAAACATTTTTCAGCTTACAGTACAGTACCTTGAAAAGTACAGTAGAGCAAGTATAGTACAACAGATGGCATACAGAGGCTGGCATTGGGTGAACAGGCTAGAAGAGCTGCTGACGGGAGGAGAGAGAGGAGGGGGGAGACGGTAGAGTGAAGGATCGTCAGCGATAGGAGACGGAGGGCAAGCTGAGTTCCACTCACACCTGACATTGATGGAATCCACCTTTGTGTCTTTGAAAGTTTGCAACTTGAAGATTCACGCGTAGGTGACTTACTGTACTCTCTTAGAACTTTCTTCATCACTACCTACCTTTCTTCATCATTTTCTACCTTCAGTTACCTCTAATAGATTTTGCTCTCTGTCATGCTGAGCCCAAATGATCTCATTTATTCTTCCCAGCATCCTTATGAAGAAAATTATATCATCTCTAGTTTAGAAATGAGAGACCATAATTTAGAGGAGGCAAAGAGAATGCCCAGTTCACATGTCTAGGGAAAAGCGGAAAGAAAGTGAACGTCGCTCAGTCGTGTCTGACTCTTTGCAATCCCATGGACTGTGGCCTGCCAGGCTCCTCTGTCCACTGAGATTCTCCAGGCAAGAACACTGGAGTGGGTAGCCATTCCTTTCTCCAGGGGATCTTCCCAGCCCAGGGATCAGACCCAGGTCTGCCGCATTGCAGACAGATTCTTTTCGGTCTGAGCCATTAGGGAATAGCAGAGTCAATAGTAAATTGTGGTCTGACTATAATACTAGCTGCCCCTGAAGTAATACTACCTGTGCTAAAGAAACACTGGGAAATAGAAAGCAGAAACAACCATCTAAGATAGATAGGTAAGTAAATAGATGTACCCTCCTATCCGCACTCCCCCACCCCCGGCGCCCCAAACAACCAACCTAATAGCTGCTCTCTTTAGCCCTAAGATAATTTTTCAGAGAAGGTCTTCTTTGGTGGGCAGCAACTTTAACAAGTTTTTCCTTAACAAGTAGCACTTTCGGTGAGCTCGAACATAAACTTTGAGGTTCTGATGCTTCAGTGAAAGCTCAATCTGTGACTGAAAGCCTCCACCATCATTTACAGGTTGTGAAGCTTGTTCGAATATTTGTTAAAAAGTTGAGGAAATTTGATTAACGTCCTTTCTCTAGTCTTTAAGGAGACAACAGATTTGATCACCATATTGAAAAAAACAGAGATAAACAGGGGGAAATGGTGGTGTTTCTTCATATTGACTCTTAACTCATTTTGTCTGAAAACCTATTGACTTAATTTGCAATGATTTTGTGAAGTAAGTGGATTACTGTCAATGTGAACAGTTTGCAAGTGCAACTTTTGTTCCCACAGCAAAAATGTTGGCTAAGTTGTCAGCACCATTAGCTGCCTGCATTTACAATCACCCAGGGAACCCCCATTGAACAGCCACCGAACAAGGACAGCTTAATGTAAATTGAATAGTGCCCCTAATATTACACTGCCATTTAGCATTCAACTTCTAAGTGTCAGGGTGGCCTGAGCCAAGTTCTACTCTGGTACCTGAAGAATGATTCATGAACTGCTATTAATGTTATCAACCATTACAGCAAAAACATGTAGCTGAAGTTGAAGAAACCATCCTGCTAGGGAACACCTTTTTTCTTTCTTTGTTTTTTTTTTTTTTTTTTTTGCTGAATTCTGGCCTGCCATCCCATTCATTCCAGAGGAATACTCATGTGAAGTTAACTGCAGTAAGGGGTTGGTAGATTACTCTAGCTAAACCATTTAGAGTAGGTACATAGTGTGCAATTCCTAGGCCGGGACAGGAAGGAGTGCATAGGCAATATTAAACCATTAAGCACAGGAAGATTGGGTTAGAAACATGGAGGTCACACATGAGAAGATAAAAGATGCAAATGCAAAGTGAAATCGAGGACACGAAGAGAGAAAGATTGCAAAGTTATTATCAAAGAAAAATCAGCATCCAGATGGGGTTGAGAAAGTTCAAGATCACCTCTAAACTCTGTGGTGGCTTCCTGATGGCTCAGTGGTAAAGAATCCACCTGGCAAAGCAAAAGACATGGGTTCAATCCCTGGTCCGGGAAGATCCCACATGCTGAGGGGCAACTAAGCTCATGGGCCACAGCTATTGAGCCTGTGCCCTAGAGCCCAGGAGCCACAACTCTGGAGGCCCGTGCTCTAGAGCCCACCCACTGCAACACTGGTGGTCATTTAGTCACTAAGTCGTGTCCGACTCTTGAGACTCCATGGAGTGTAGCCTGCCAGGCTCCTCTGTCCATGGGATTCTCCAGGCAAGAATACTGGAGAGAGTTGCCATTTCCTGCTCCAGGGGATCTTCTGGACCCAGGGATCGAACCCAGGTCTCCTGCGTTGCAGGCAGATTCTTTACCAACTGAGCTACGAGGAGAAGCCTGAGAATCACTAGAGAGTATCCCCTCACTGCAACTAGAGAAAAGCCCTCGCAGCAACAAAGACCTAGCACAGTAAAAAGCAAATACATAAAATTATTCTTTAAAATTAGAAACAACTAAAACTTGTGGGGTCCAAAGCAGCAGGAGAGGTGGAGGTTCACATCCTAGATAGATCTTCTGTTTAAATGTTATAACTCAAGCTCTGCGTAAGGCCTTGCCCACTTTCCCACCGGGATGCTCCCACCCTGGGGAGCTTAGCACACTCCAAGGCGATGCCCTTGTAACACTGCTCCACTGGCTGCTAGCCTGATGGAAACAAGGATCTGTTGGGGCAAGACCTGGACCATAGCACCTGGGCAGGGAGCAGCCCAAACACAGAGTGGACAGTGACTGGACCCAACTCTTTGAGGGGGCTAGGAGGGATAGGCCTCCCGCCCCATATTTTTTCCCGTTCAAGATTCTCAGGCAGTTCTAAATATCTGTTCTAAATATCTGTCTAGACACCCACCTTGAGATTAGAGCAGCCTAGTTTAAGCAAAATCAGCCTCTCTCTCTCTCCCTGGCAAGCCAGCATAGGGGCAGGCTCTTCTCCCTTGTAGACACTTGTATGCTCTTAGCTCTGCTCTCTGACCTATGACACCACGTACCAGTTCCTCTAGAAAGTGCTCCAAGTGGAAGCCCATTTGCTCAGGTAGTTACAGATCCTTCAAAAAACTTTCTTAGGAAAAATAAAATTGGTTTTGTATTTCAGTGTTTGTGATATGCCAAGATACAGGGGCTTCCAGGGTGGCTACAGTGGTAAAGAATCTTTCTGCTAATGCAGGAGACACAGGAGATATGTGTTCCATCCCTGGGTCAGGAAGATCCCCTGGAGTAAGAAAAGGCAACCCAGTCCAGTATTCTTGCCTGGGAAGTCTCGTGGACAGAAAAGCCTGGTGGGCTACAGTCTGTGGCGCTGCAAACAGGAGGACGCAACTAAATGACTGAGCATACCTGTGCACGTTAGGATGCAAACACAGAACCCACTTGCCTGGGTCTAAGGGCAGAACTGAAAACATTCCATCATTGGTAGGTCTGCAGAAGCCCAACTGCAAACCAAGAGGGAATAGAACTGATTGTGTTAAGTACCTGGCATTCCCTGAAGGTGGCCCAGGACTACATGCCCCACGTAGACACAATCAGCCTCAAGAATCTTGGTGGCGCACCATTCCTCTCTGTGAAGGAAGGATAAAGCAGTCAGGTTTAGAAAGCCCTAGAGTGTATCTTCAAATAATGGGTCAGAGTCACCTACTGCAAAAATCAAACCATGAACAGATAAGTCCAGCACGCAGCTTTTATTTATTCATTTAACTTATTTCCCTTAAGAATGTTTTTTTTCATTTTTATTCTGTATTGGAGTTTAGTTGATTAACAGTGTTGTGTTAGTTTCAGCAAATGATTGTAGAGCAATGTGATTCAGTTATACATATATGTGTATCTATTCTTTTTCAAATTTATTTCCCATTTTGGCTATTACAGACTATTGAGCAGATTTCACTGTGTTATATAGTGGGTCCTTGTTGGTTATCTATTTTAAACATAACAGTATGTATACATCAATCCCAAACTTTCAATTTATCCCTCCCCCCATTTTAGAAGTAGAGCACAAACTTTGGAGAAAACGCTCAGCCTTCAAGGCAGCTTTTGAAACAGGAATGGCTAGTGAAAATTATCATTCCAGTCTCAGAAAGATTCATGGTAATCTACAATTTTTATTAATCATACTCATACACAAATATATAAAGGACTCAGAAATATTACTTTAAATACACATGTCATAAATGCCTACAATCTGTGCTTTAACTTACAAAAGGGAATAGATGATGCTAGGGCAAAGGGATGTAGCCAAGGTGTCACAACAAAGCTTAGAACAAAGGAGCAGAGATCTAACTACTGAAATTAGGAGTTAGTCTAATACCAGTACCTGAGGTCTGCATGTAATTGACCCTCAATAAATGCAAACTAACACAAGGAAAATTTTCTTAGATCTCAAACTACAAGCACCAAGCTTTTCTGAATGTAAATACAATTTTGATCTGTAAATAGGCAGAACTTTCAGTAATGACCTCCTCACTCTCTACTCTTCACTCAACAGATGTCTCTGTTTAGTCAGTGGTTCTATTGTGTATACTTGTCATGTAATGATTTTGATTCTATAGAGAGTCTCTGTGGAAAGGGAATAAATATAAAAAGTACTTTAGAAAGCTGTCACACAAATTTTTAAAGAATACTTTGAAAAAATGGAAAGAAAGTCTCATTATGTTCTTCACACTAAGCAACTGGTTTCAATAAAAAGTCTTGAATAAGGACATGTTGGTGGATTCAGAAATTCTTGTCACTGCATGAGACAGGAAGATTGCAATTAAAAGCATTCTCCAATTAGTGTCCAAAATGAGTTAATGGGGAGTGGTTTGTATCACCCTGGGAAATAGAAGTTCTGAGTCCTAGGGTTGACAAAACTTCACAGAATGAGCAGTGTAAATTTACTGATAGACACACACACACACACACACACAGGAAACAGAGAAGAACTTCCGAACCTTGCTAACTACCTTGCTAAGTCACCTCAGTCGTGTCCGACTCTGTGCGACTCCATAGACGGCAGCCCACCAGGCTCCCCTGTCCCTGGGATTCTCCAGGCAAGAACACTGGAGTGGGTTGCCATTTCCTTCTCTAATGCATGAAAGTGAAAATTGAAAGTGAAGTCGCTCAGTCGTGTCCGACTCCTAGCGACCCCATGGACTGCAGCCCACCAGGCTCCTCCGTCCATGGGATTTTCCAGGCAAGAGTACTGGAGTGGGTTGCCATTGCCTTCTCTGGCTAACTACCTTAGTTTAGTATAAAAATAATCTGAAGAGAAATTACTTCTCATTTTGTTTGAAAAATTGGCAACCCACCCACAAGAAAACATGCCTGAAATTTGGAGGATCATGCCACTCCAGTGTTCTTGCCTGGAGAATCCCAGGGACGGGGAAGCCTGGTGGGCTGCCATCTATGGGGTCGCACAGAGTCAGACACGACTGAAGCAACTTAGCAGCAGCAGCAGCAAATGTTATCACTGTACTTGAGACAGTATATCTTCCTCTTTACCTTCAGAACAGGGACCACATTTAACAAAATGCTTTTCATCTACTAGAAAGACTTTCTGGATTGGGTTAAAGGAGATTAGCCGGGATAGACGGTATTTGCCGATCAGTTCAGACCCCTGCCTACAAACTCTCATGCCTTCATCTACTGCCAGCTTGCACCAGGACGGGGAGGCCCGGAGCCTATCAGTCTAAACAAACAATCCATCTCCGTGTTCCCTCCTAAAGCTCACACATGGATGAAAGCTTGAAAATTTTCCAGTACATAAAGAGAATAAATAAATAACAAAGCAACACAATGCTTTTTTTTTTTCATTCTTTCTCTTTCTTTCTGCTTTCAAGCTTCAGGCAACAAAATGCTTAAGCACCGAAATGAGCAAAAAGCGGTTTTGAAGAAGACAGGTCAAGACATTCATATGAATTTGATCACCTCCTTTTTATTCCCTAACATTCACCACAATAAATCAACTGGCTTTCCTCCACCCCCTCCTCACACCCCCTCCACCCTGCCGTCCTGATTTTGGATCGCCAAAGGTAAATCGGTGACAAGGGTATCTATATAAAATATTAATGGTGCCGAGGAGGGCTGGTGTGAAGTGTGAGCGCTTGCCAAGAGAGGAGCGATGGAGCCCAGTCGTTCATCCTCCTCAGCTTGCTCTACATCATCTGCTGGACAAATGTAACATCATTAGGAAGGGGGAAAAAAAAGGAGAAAGAAGGAGGGAGGAGGAGGTGGGAAAGTAGCCACCCCGCAAGGAAATGGCTAAGTTGGAGATTCCAATCCATCTAACAGAGCCAGGTGCCCTGAGATACTGTCAGCTCCTACAGACAAAACAGACTGCAGGAGAGATCACTGAATCAAACAAACAACCCCCCCCCCCAAAAAAAACCCCACAAACTGCTACAACTTTCTTTTCAGAAATGTACTCAAGTACCAGTGGCATTTTAAATCCATTTTCCAGTTTAGTTCGACTTAACCTGCTCAGGAAAGAGAAAGAGACATTTAGTTTATTTATTTATTTAGTTTACTTGATCTTAAGGAATTCAAACAATCACACCTCCAGGGGTGCTAATTTATAAGCATTTATTGTAGATTAAAAATAGTTAAAATGTATTGTGTATTAACAAATGATTGCAGATATTTTGTGAGTCAAAGTTTTAAAAAATGCAAGAAGGATAGAAAATAGTTTCAATCTTTATTCAGTGTCAAAGTCTAGCTTCTGGGTTAGTGTGTGGCTGCATTTTTCTATAATGAAAGGGGTTCCAGTTTTCTTTGGCTCTTTAATCAATTGTATGTATGAGGATTGTGTTCAACTGAACATCTAACAGGCAGTGAAATTATTGCTGGCCTCGTCCCCACTGGTCCGTGAAATACGGACCATTGGATCATTTGTACCAATAGGACTAAATCACCTAATCCACTATTAACTAAAGTTAAGAAAACCAATACTTTTTCACTGCCCCCCCCCCCAAAAAAAAATGAGCAGTGAGAATGAAACTAACAAATTGTCCTAAACTATTGGGGTGGGTTAAAAAGTGAAAATAAAGTGTCAGACTTTATTTTCTGGGCTCCAAAATCACTGCAGATGGTGACTGCAGCCATGAAATTAAAGGACGCTTGCTCCTTGGAAGAAAAGCTCTGACAAACCTAGACAGTATATTAAAAAGCAGAGACATTACTTCGCCAACAAAGGTCCATCTGGTCAAAGCTATGGTTTTTACAGTAGTCATGTATGGGATGTGAGAGTTGGACCATAAAGAAGGTTGAGTGTCGAAGAATTGATGCTTTTGAACTGTGGTGCTGGAGAAGACTCTTGAGAGTCCCTTGGACTACAAGGAGATCAAACCAGTCAATTCTAAAGGAAATCAACCTTGAATATTCATTCATTGGAAGGACTGATGCTTAAGCTGAAGCTCCAGCCCATTGGCCACCTGATTCGAAAAGCCAACTCATTGGAAAAGATCTTGATGCTGGGAAAGAGTGAAGGCAGGAGGAGAAGGGGATGACAGAGAACGAGATGGTTGGATGGCATCACTGACTCAATGGACATGAGTTTGAGCAAACTCCGGGAGATGGTGATGGACAGGGAATCCTGGTGTCTTGCAGTCCATGGGATTATAAAGAGATGGACATGACTGAGCAACTGAACAAAAATATTGGGGTGGGTTAAATAAAATCAAGGTTTCATTATCCCTCTGATTCCACTTACTCACCTGTTGCTCAGTTCAGAGCTTGACAAGTTATGATGTATCATCTAAACTACCCCAAATCTATACCTCTGAGCTATTTAGTTGCAACTTGGGGGGATGTACACTTACAAATAATTTTAGCATTCACTTTGGATGATTACCCATTCCTTTTACCAAGGGTTAAAATAGATCTAAACCCAGTTCAGAGTTTTCAGTTCTAATAAATCTTACCCCAAAGCCAGCAACTTTAGTAACTATTGCTCAATCAATTTAATTTCCAGTTTTAATGCATGGGTGCATGCTCAGTCATGTCCAATTCTTTTGCAACCCCATGGACTGAAGCCTGCCAGGCTCCTCTATCCATGGGATTTCCCAGGCAAGAATACTGGAGTGGGTTGAGATGCCCTCCTTCAGGGGAATCTCCCCCACCCAGGGATCGGACCCATGTCTCTTGCATTGACAAGTGGATTCTTTACTGCTGAACCATCGAGGAAGCCCTTAGTGCATGAATAGCTAGAATAACTCAGAACTCAATTGCTGAGTATTTTAGAAACCAGCCTCTCCCTTCTGCATTCAGTATCCTTTAAACTAAGAGTTTAAAGTAAAAGAAATCAGGTGCTCATCTTTTTAAAGAGCTTTGTTTCTAAATTATAATAAGTAAAGCTACTGTTCTTGCCAGCCACTTAAATCCAGGTCCTGTTGAAGGGAGACGATGACATAAGAGTAGTTCCAGATTTAAGTTACTGCAAAGAAATAGCACTTAATGCAACCAACCAGACTAAGAAACTGCAAAGTTATATTTAGTTGTATCAAACTTGATTCTTTAAGCTCTAACAGGATTTGATCATCAGTAACTCATTGAATTCTGAATTTGCCTAATAGTAATTCTTTTTCTTTTCTATGAATGACTATAGATTTTACTTAATTTAAATTGAGACATATGAGGAATTGCCTGGTGGCCCATAGGTTAAGACTTTGAGCTTTCACTGCAGAGAATGTGGGTTCAATCCCTGGTCAGGAAACTAAGATCTTACAAGCTGTAAGGCACAGCCAAAATAAATTAATTAAAAAAATATATATATAAGAAATAGATTGAGACATATGAAATTACTATGATGGTTATGAAAGAAATAAGAATAATTTTTATTGCCAATAATATACCAGGTGTAGACACTATACACAACTATATAACAAAATACAGTGAGTCTTTAAGAAAGCGGTACAAAAACAGGGAAACTGTTGAAAGAAAAATTTGTTGTTGGCACACATGGCCCATTATCTAATTCCGACTCTAGAAAGGAATGTCCCCTAATCATAATTATCACTGCACTAAAAATTCACCAAACCATTTTAGAAAAAATAAACAACAGGCAGAACTAAATAATTAAGGGGTTTTTTGCATTTCCCATTATGGTCTCTCTTGTAAAATAAAGAGTAGATGGACTGAAACATGAATATGGAGGCATGAATGAGAATTATTTTATTCTCAAAACAAACAAGCACTGAATAAACAACATTCACATTAATTTGAATGAAAATATGATGCATTTGCTTATTCTGTTTAATTTTGTACCACTTATGGGCCATGGGGAAATGTGCAAAATGAAAATAATATTGCCAATATCATTTGATTCAGATGATCTTGGTGGCTCATTTTTCATGGATCATCTCTTTGAAAATTTAAATTAGTAGGAAATTAATTTATTGCTAACATTTAAAAATTCTCTACTGTCTCTCCAAATAGAATTAATCTTCTATTGCATTTTGGAAACTTTAGAAAATATATAGGACAAAACGATGTTCAGAATTTTTCTTTTAAAAAATAAAGTTATGGCTTAGTAATTAAGTGTCTGACATCATCACCAAATTGGTCAGCTCCTTGTGGGATGGAACCATCTCTCCATTGTTTTATCTGGAGCACTGACAGGGGATAGGGCCTTCCCGTGGAAATGAACTCTGTGAGTTTGTACAAGTCACTACCTGTCTGAAGGCTTATTACCTTTTTTATAAACTGGAAGTTTGGATGAGATGATCAGTACAATTTCTTCTCACAAAGAGAGGTATAATTTGATGAATTATGAACCGAGGACGTAGCATTTGCTCTACTGGGTCTCAGTAGTTGTAAGTCTTCGTAAGGAAAAAAATTATGTAAACAAGTAGCACTTTGATAAGATGAAGAAAAACAGCGTAATGGACAAATTGCTGGGAAGATCTGGTAATCTGAATAGAGGAAAGAAGAAAGAGTTAAAAATGAAGAAGCCTTTGAGCAGGAGTCATGGCTGATAGGGAAGAGGAGAGAAGGCATTTCAGGCTGCAAGAACAGACTGAGCAAAGATAACGCGTGTCCGGAGAATGGTTGATTAGCCCAACGTAGCTGAGGCACATCAGAGATGAACAGAGGTAATGGAAGATGAAAATAAAACTGATACTAAGAACTAAGATTTAAGAGAAGGACAGAGAAGATCAAGCTGTGGTGAACAAGAAAGCTTTGACAGAGGAAGTAGGATTTGAGCTGAATCTTGGAAAATGAGAAGGATTTGAAGAGTTAAAAGAAGATAAGGTGGTTTCTTATAGAAATAGAGGAAAGTATATTTGATAGGTACGTTTAGGGCAGGAAAACAGTTTGATTAGAATAAAGCATTCATATGAAAATTAAGACTGTAAAAGGAGATCATGAAGATGTTAGAGAGGACAGAGCATTCCAGGCACAAGAATTTGCTTATTTCTTACGTACTGAGTAATCTTTGCTGTCATATGCAGAGGAACCAAATAATAGCATGGAAAGCCTTGGGTGGCAGAGGAATAGAAAACCTCTTGGTCTAGAAAACAGAAAGACTGGAATGGGGCAACCAGTGGGGAAACCATTACCCAGGTCCCATGAGGTGAAGAATACCACAAAAAAAGAAAGAACCTCAGGACTTGGTTGACGAAATCGATAGGACACATAAGGTAGAGAAAATATTGCGAGAAGTTAAGAGAATGTGGTAACTTGAGCAGTGATATGTAGGACATACAGAAATCTCTCACACATTTTGAGGGGTTGTATTCTTTACATGAAGGGTCTTTGCAAAAATGCAGCAGGCAAAACCAGGTCTCAGAGAATAGAGGGTACTCATTGGGAAGTTGAATACTTGGCAATAAATATATGCATCTGTTGATAAGTGTTCAATTGCAAGTAACATAAATCCCAACTATGAGTTACAAAAAAGTGAATCTAATTTTCTCTCACAACAAGAAGTTTGTTAGTAGATATTTGCTGTGTAGGTTCCGAGGCTTGGCAAACTTGTCTTTCTACTCTGACATTCTTAAGGTGAGGTGTTCATCTTTATGCTTCTCAACTCCTGGTCACAAAATGGCTGCTATCTCTCCAGACATTACTTTCATTTCTAAGGCAGGAAAGAAAGGTAAGTGTTTTCTATCTTATATTAGGAAACCAAAAGTTCCTGCAAACCTCTAACAGACTTCCATTTATGTCGGTTTGATCAGAGCTGACTGACTTAGTCACTTCTCACAGCAATGGAAAACGGGAATGTGTTTTCTGGGTATACTGTTTACCAAAGTCAAGATTATGTTATCAAGGAAGAAAGGAAAATGGATATTGTGAAGGCAATTGGAAAGATATACTAAAGTATATTTTAGAGCATAACAAACAAAAGTTCTAGAAAGTGATTGCTTTTGAGTGATAAAAATTTGTTGTCATGAAAACTTGATCAGTTGGTGACCCTTCTAAATCTCTCTCAAAGTTGTTTCTTTTCCTATCTGTCCCAACTCCATGCATGCTGCTTACCTGGCACAGACTACAGCAGTGACCTCACCTGGTCACTTTGCCATCATCCTTTTGCTCTACTATTTTCTGTACAATAATAAGAATGATCTTTTTCATAGAAGGAAGTTACAACTCAACTTACAGTTTACATTATTTTCAAATTAGTGAAAATAGAAACGCTATATATTGATATGATAAAGATATCTTAAAGAAAATCTTTAGCCTTAGATAATTTTTGGTATTAAATGTGAACAATGAGTTAAATAGCATTCATTCATCTGAAAAAAAACCACTATAAAATATAATAAAATTAAGTGGAAAGAAGAAATTAATAATTAACAACCCCCAAAATGGTTATTTGGGCTTCCCAGGGGGTTTAGCAGTACAGAATCTGCCTGCAGTGAAGGAAATGCAGGTTCGATACCTGGGTCAGGAAGATCCCTGGAGGAGGGCACGGCAACCCACTTCAGTATTCTTGCTTGGAAAATCCCATGGACAGAGGAACCTGGGTGGCTGCAGTCCATGGGGTCACAGAGAGTCGGACACGACTGGAAAAACTGAGCATGCGTGCAGGCAAATGGTTATTTGGGGGGGAAAATCAGTAAAACTGATTAATAATAGAAAGAGCTAACATTTTTGAAAGGATCAGTAAGTTAACATTCTAATAAGCCCTTATATGGAAAACAGAGAATCTACATATACACATGTATAGCTATATATAACAAACTGCACAGCATAATAAATGACATTAAATACAAGAGAAGCGATAATAAATTTTCCAAAATATTTTTGTAACATGAGAAATTGCTCTTTACAGTTTCACATAAGTTTGAATAAAGTGTGTGGCTTTTGCAAGGAAATGTCAAATAGAAAAAATTTCTCAAGAAAATGATAACTATAGAAGAAAATGAGAAAAAGTGAGTCCTGGGAAATAGGACTGGTTAGATGGTGATGAACTGAAATTATAATGGAGTAGTTGCAATTTAAGCTTACAAAAACAGAGTTGGGGAGCCTTTGAGAATTTTGTCTCAGACATGTCTCTTGAACCTGAACTTACACCCTTGTTGAACTGTCCCAGACTTAAGAACACCACTAGCCATATTCAGAACAACACCTACTAGCCTACTATCTTACGGTCCCAAGGTCTCCTCTTGTAACTATACAAACTTTTTGGACCCCAATCAACCCTTACTTAACAGGTACCCTTACTTCTTACCACTTCCAGATATAGTTCTGGACAAACATCTCATGTAACTGCTGCTGCTAAGTCACTCCACTCATGTCTGACCCTGTGCAACCCCATAGATGGCAGCCCACCAGGCTCCCCCATCCCTGGGATTCTCTAGGCAAGAACACGGGAGTGGGCTGCCATTTCCTTCTCCAATGCATGAAAATGAAAAGTGAAAGTGAAGTTGCTCAGTCATGTTCGACTATTAGTGACCCCATGGACTGCAGCCTACCAGGCTCCTCCGGCCATGGGATTCTCCAGGCAAGAGTACTGGAGTGGGGTGCCAGTGCCTTCTCTGTCTCATGTAACTAACTGTAGCCTTTTCCTTGATAAGCTCCCCCCATTTTGTAGTGAAAGGGAGCAGGACACTAGCCACTTCTGCCCCATGTCCTTTGTCTGTGGAAGACTCTAATCAAAGAATAAGTTTAATCAGAGAAATGAGAATAGGCAGAAACAAAGAAAAACAGTCAAAGGAGACTAAATAATAATGTAGTCATTAAACATAGTCAAGGACCTTTAGTTCCTTCTTAAGGGCTACAGATAATATTCTGAGCCATATACGGTGAGCTGTCTTATAGATACTGAAAGCCCAGGTGGAAGAAGTTAATTACATGATGATCAGACTATATCCATGACATAAGCTGCCATAATTCCAAGAATTGGCTTCAGAGAAATGTGAACAAATGGACCCTGGAACTAAAGATTAACTGTGCCTAAAACAATCAAGATGACGCTGGTCAGACTACCAATGACCCATTTGAAGATGACTGTTAGAGATGACTGTGCTGTTTCTGCCTGTATCCTCCTGCTTCTGTCTATAAAAAGCTCTTGCCCCACTGGCTGCCGGTGCAGAGGAATCAGCCTTTGGATGGATGTCCACTCTCCTCCCCTCACCCACCCACAGTTGCCGATATTTGAAATAAAGCAAACTTTCCTCTCCACCAACCTGGCCTATTTACTGGCTCTTGAGTGGCACGCAGCCAGACCCCACACACCTTTCCGTAACAGTAATGCTTCTCGAATCTGTCTCCTGTGCTGCCAACATGACAAATCTGACATAAACACCTTTTTATTTCAGTTAAGTCTTCATTCCTAAAATTTTGATTAATATGGGTAATGGGAAAGGGCCTGAGTTTTATACTATCTACATCAGGAAACCATTGAAAATGACTGGTGAATGAGAGGATTTGACACTCATTTTCAAGTGATCACTCCGTCTGAAATACGAGGAATGGGCTACAGGAAGCTAAGAGCAAAATCTGAGGGATCAATTAGGAGGTGGATGTAGTAGTTGGGTAGAAAAAGGGGCTAAATTGGACTCATTCCTGCATTGGATCAGATTCCTAAAGAAGAAACTCAGTTGAGTTATACACATGAAAGATCTTGCTAGATATTGTCAACATTCAAAAAAATGGAAGCAACAGCTGTATAAAATTGCTTATTTCCACTCATTCTTATTAATATTATATATTATTACTTTAGGAGCTTCCCAGGTGGTGCTAGTGGTAAAGAACCCATTTGCCAATACAGGTAGATATAAAAGACATGGGTTCAATCCCTGGGTCAGGAAGATCCTCTGGAAAAAGGCATGGCAACCCACTCCAGTGTTCTTGCATGGAGAATCCCATGGACAAAGAAGCCAGGTGGGCTACAGCCCATGGAGTTGCAAAGAGTCAGACAAGACTGAAGTGACAGCACCAAAATTTTGCCATTTTTGGTGATATGTAAACAAAAAGTTTATATCTTTCGAATTTAATTTATTTGAATAATAGAAGGACCAGTCATCTCTTTCATATATGTATTTGACATTTGCAGCTTTAAAAATAAATTGCATAGCAAATTCAGTAGTCAATTCTGACTTCATCTTAATTGGTCCATCAGCAACACTGGACACTTAGACCACTTCTTTTGTGTGTGTGTGTGTGTGTGTGTGTGTAATAAAGTTTTATTAAAGTATAAAGGAGATAGAGAAAGCTTCTGACATAGGCATCAGAAGGGGGTAGAAAGAGTACCCGCTTGCTAGTGTTAACAATGAAGTTATATACTCTCCAGTGAATCCAAAGAATGTCTGGAGGTTGTAAAGACCTCATCAGACCTACTCCCATAATTTACATTTTAAGATAACAGAATTAGCCAGAAGGTTTAATTCAAAGACTGTCCTTAATCCCGAGACTGTCCTCAGGCAGGATACATTATTGTTATATAATCCTAAGGAATGTGGAGAAAGAAAAAAAGTTTGTCCTTTCTTCCTCCTTGAGAATTCCAGACCTCTCTCTCTTTGAGGACCCCTAGACTCCCTATCAACCTGCCTAGGAACTGACTCTCTCATTCCCCCCTTTTCTTTTAGGAGAATTATGTTGCCTAGGGAAAAGGGGCGTCGTTCTCGTTCCATAACTACTTCCAAGCTGACAAGGGGCGTTGTCCCTAAATTGGTGAGGCAACATATTCTCCTAATCCTCATATTGAGGATATCTGATCCAGGGGCCCCAAATAGTAGCTGGAGGAAGCTACAGCAGTAGCACGAGTTTGAGCAACCATTTGTAACTTAAAAGCTTTCATGCGGCTAGAAACAAATCCAGTTATACAATTACAGATGCAGGGAGCAAACAGCAAAAACACAACATTCAGAATCAAAATTAAAAGTCACATTATGTCCATAGTTAAAGTACAAAGTTGCACCAGTCCATTTTAGGGTTGGTAGATGTCATCAGATGAAGAAGAGGCATCACATGTGATTGTTGTCGAAGGTATTCACAGACTTGGAGAAAGTCTTTTTCTTGAAATGGGGATGTCCACCACGGGAAGCCTTCCACTGACGAAGAGGGGAGCTCTCTGCAGACCCAGCAGTTAGACCGATTGTGGAATGCAGCATAGGAGTGAGCCCAGGACAGGAATATATTGTCTTGAGGATACAACAGCAGACTCAGGATATTTGGAGTCAGCAGAAGTAAGCTCACATAGGTTATCAGGCCCATCCGCTGCCCTTTGCTTAACTCTAGAGCTCGGGTCAGGGCCACAAGCTCCGCTAACAGATCACTGGTTCCCTAGGGGAGAGATTTTGCTTCCAAAACCTGTTCAGCAGTCACCACGGCATAACCTACTTTACGCTTTCCATCCTGAACAAAAGAACTGCCATCTGTAAATATTTCCATGTCAGGATTGTCTAATGGGGTATCCTTTAGACCCTCCCGAGCTGCATAGTTCAAAGTTAGGAATTGAGAACAATCGTGATCAGGTGTTTCATTTTCCTTCTCAGGAAGGAAAGTGGCAGGATTTAAATTTCCACAAACTTTAAGCTTAGTTACTGGTCCTTCTAACAACGACTGATACTTAAGAAGCCTACTGTCTGTCATCCAAATATTAACCTTAGAATGTAAGATTCCACTCACATCATGAGAAGTCAGTACAGTAAGGTTTCGTCCATTAATTATTTTTAAAGCTTCAGGTGCTAATAAAGCCGCTGCCCCAATTACTCTTAGGCAGTGGGGCCACCCACGTGAAACTACATCTAATTCTCTGCTTAGATAAGCAATAGGTTGCTGGTGAGGCCCTCGGGATTGTGTCAAAACTTCCCAATGCCACACCTTTTCTTTCGGTGACAAACAAATTAAATTCTGACCCTGTGGGCAAGCTCACAGCTGGAGCTTGCAGGAGAGCAGTCTGAAGAACCTTAAAAGCCTTTTGAGTTTCTGGAGACCAAACCAGTTTGTCGGTTTGGGCCTGCTGAGTTTCAGCTATAAGTTTATATAAAGGCCGGGTAAGTTCCCCATAACCCAGAATACAAATGTGACAGTAACCTGTGATTCCCAAAAATCCTCTCAATTGTCTTAAAGTCATAGGTAGGGGGTGATTTAGTATAGGTTTAATTCTCTCAGGGCCTATGGCCCTAGTCCCTTCTGATATGATTAGGCCCAGATATCTAACTGATTGTTGACAAAGCTGAGCCTTTTCTCTTGATGCCTTGTAACCACAGCCTGCCAGAAAGTTTAAGAAATCTTCTGAGGCTCGCGAACAAGCTTCCTCTGAGACCACTTCTTTTTTGAAACACTTTCTTCTACAGGTTTTCTAGATATCACAAGCCCTAGACTTCCAGCTCACAATCTGTCCTGTCCTGCTTGGGCTCCTTTACCCTCTCTGCTTTGGCTAATCCCCTGAATGTTGGAACATTCCATGGGTTTTGACTATTCGCTTTCATGCTCTTCCCTGGATGATATCATCTCATCCTACCCCAAGGCTTTCAGTTCAGTTCAGTTCAGTTCAGTCCAGTTCAGTTCAGTCCTTATCTTCATGAATGATGCCTCTCTTTCCCCAGTGACTCTATCCCCCCCTTCTTATTGTCTCCATCACACACAGTTTCAGAAATTTGTCCTCTGTAAATATAGCAAAAAAAGGTCAAAATATGAAAAACAAGAATGTCTACTTGACATTGTTCATAATAATTGAAAAACAGAAACAAACTAAATATCCATCATAAGTGAAGTGAAAGTGAAAGTCGCTCAGTCATGTCTGACTCTTTGAGATCCCATGGACTATACACTCTGTGGACTTCTCCAGGCCAGAATGCTGGAGTGGGTAGCCATTCCCTTCTCCAGGGGATCTTCCTAACCCAGGGACAGAACCCCGGTCTCCCGCATTGCAGGCAGATTCATTACCAGCTGAGCCACAAGAGATTGATTAAACATGATGCACTCATTAGATGGAAAACTATGAATATTTTGTTGTTGTTTAGTCGCTAAGTAGTGTCTGACTCTTTGCCACCCCATGGACTGCAGCCCATCAGACTCCTCTCTATGGGATTTCCAAGGCAAGAATACTAGAGTGGGTGCTGCCATTTCCTTCTCTAGGGGATATTGCTGAGCCAGGGATTGAACCCATGTCTCCTGTGTGGCAGGTGGATTCTTTACCACTGAACAACCTGGGAAGTCCATGAATCCTTTACAAACCATGAAATAGATTTACTAATAAGTGAAAAAGCACAATTGCAAAGCAGTATAATCTCAGGCAGAGAGAATACAATTCAAAATGGAAAGTGGAAAGTTTTCCTTTGAAAGAAGCTTTCTAAAGTAAGTGCTTTGTGCATTTTTGTTTTGTTCAAGTTTTCTTTTTTTTTTTTTTTTGAGAAGCACTATCATATTTATGATTTAAAAACAAAACTAAAAAATAATGCTCCTGAACCAAACTTGGGTCTGCTCAGTCTCATGCAGTAAAGCCAATTTGCTGGGTTGCGGTGGAAAAAACAAAAACAAAAAAAACACAGCATTTATTGCAGAGTACCAAGCAAGGAGCATGGACAGCTAGTGCTCAAAAGCCTTGAACACCCTGATAACTTCCAGGAAAAGGATTTTAAAAACAGGATGAAGGAGAGAGTTTTGGGGTACTTGATCAGCTGTGGGCATCCTCTGATTGGTTGATTGTGAGAATAACCAGGTGATATTTTGGGAGTTTATGTTTTCAATCTTTTGGTTTTATCAGGTCTGGGGTGGCCACCATACTTGTGGTCATCATGCAGTTAACTCCTTCTATCTGGTGGAGTTTTCAGTACCTGCAAAACAGCTCAAAGGATACGGCTCAGAATATTATCTTTGGCCCTTGAGGAAGAACTAAAAGGTCTTTGACTTTGCTTAGGGGCTGAACTATTTTTATTTTGTCTTGCTTGGCTGTTTTCCTTTGTTTCTGCATTTTCTCACTTCTCTGATTAAATTTACTCTTTGGAACTTGGAGAAGGCTGAGGAGGCTAGAGTTTTTCCTCCAAATAAGAGGCAAGTGGAGGACATAGTCAAGGGGTCTGTCCTGGGAAGCCACTATAGGGTCCTGCTCAGTTATAATGCCCCCTTTTCTTTGATATTCCTCAGTGTTGAGGGGGAAGAGTTGTGGGACAAGAAAAGAAATAAAGTGTTAGATAGAATGGTTAATTACAAAATCAGCATAGGAACTTGATTTTAGGAGGACTCAGTTTCAACATGAATGGCAAAATGGAGGTAAGTGAAGATTCATATATGGAATTATAAATGAGTTTTTCCCTAGTTAAATTTTCATAGAATGTCGGTTGCTCAGTTGTGGTCCAACTCTGTGACTTCATGGACTGTAGCCCGCCTGGCTCCTCAGTACATGGAATTACCCAGGCAAGAATACTGGAGTGGGTAGCCATTGGCTTCTCCAGGGGATCTCCCTGACCCAAGGATTGAACCTGGGTCTCCTGTATTGCAGGTGGATTCTTCACCTTCTGAGCCACCAGGTCAAATATAGAAATGTAGTTGGATATCTAGAAGCATATAACCATGGACTGCTAAGACATTAGCAGTATCAGGAAGTTGATGTAACAGCTTCTCAGACCTCAAGCTATTTCTGAGAAAAAGATTTGGGGGCAGGTTTAACAAAACAACCAAATAAAAAAAGATTAAGGGTGTTAGTGTAGTGACTGTGGCATATATTCAGCTATTTAAAATGCACATTTTAGGAACTAGTTACTAGTGAAAGTCACTCAGTTGTGTCCAATTCTTTGTGACTCCATGGGTATTATAGTTTATGGAATTCTCCAGGCCAGAACACTGGAGTGGGTAGCCTTTCTCTTCTCCAGGGGATTTTCCCAACCCAGGGATAGAACACCAGGTCTCCCACATTGCAGGCAGATCCCTTACCAACTGAGCCACAAGAAAAACCCAAGCCCACTAGTTACTAGAGTAATCATTAAAAACTTACCTTGAGCTTTTGACAAGAGAGTGGATGGCATGATCTAGTGAGAAGGTCATTGATCCAAGAGCTGGTAGAAGGCATCTGTTCTTGAATATACCACCTCCCAAGTGACTATGTTAAAAATGCTTCTAGAATGAAGACGGATTGATGGATGAATAGAAAAATGGATCGATATGTTACAAAGCCAGTATAGTAAATATAAATGATAATATTGAGGTCATGAGTATACAGATATTTGCTGTAAAATTCTTTCAATTTTCTGTGTATTTGAAAATCTTCACAAGAAAATGTTGGGGGGAATACACATTAAGAAGATACTATACTATTCTTCTTTAGTCTTATGAAAGCAGAGGGATCAGAAGCATTTGCTCAGAAAGCACCCCATAGTTATATTATGGCTAGTTATGTTATGGTAATTTGAAATGCCAGCAGTTTTAGGTCAATTAATTATGTCATAAATGCCAGTTAGCAATCACAGCCAAGCCAAAGCGTGACCTCCCTGGTCCCCCAGCACCAACAACTGTTCCCAACCTGTTTAAACACCAAACCAGGAGGTAGCTGCTTGGGGTAGCAGTTTCCCCGTTTGCATCTGTATTGCTGTGTGACCTTGAGAAAAGTGTTTAACCTCTCCTTTCTTGAATTGTTCCATCTGAAAATGGTGACGATTATTAATGATCACAGGACCTCTGAGGACTTCCAAAGTGATTTTTGAAAGCACTCAGAAACACCTTAGACAAATTAAAGAACTCCCTCTCTTCTATTGATTTCACTTTTCAGTATTTTTGAGAATTTCAAATGTTTCAATGTGCCCTCCTGACCCCATCCTCCAGGGCCTAACAGAGTGCCTTATACATAGTAATCACTCAATAAATATTTATTCACTTGATCTGATAACCTAACATTTCTAGAATGCATTTATTCAGGAAATGTGTTAGTCATTTGATCATTACAACTACCTCATCCCTAAGAATACATCACAAACCTTGAGCTGCAGCAGAAACGAACCTCAGATACCAATCCTAGGAGACCTTGGAGCGAAGGCAACATCATGTTTGGGGTTTGGTATTTTTCACAGCGATACATACCATAGAGTTGAGAGAAGAGATAATAAATCTAATTGACTGCCTTGGACAATCTCTGAGCACAGAGTCAGGCACAATCTGTCCTGTAATATTTAAATGAAAGCCACATGGAGTCAACATGATTCCAGGGAAGAGAAGAGACTGATATTCTTAATTCTGAGCAACTGTATTGGTAATCAATTGGAATGCGAGAGCAATTGAAAAGCTGTCCAGTTTTCAATTGCAGTATAAGTTGGGAAACAATTTGAAAATAATAGCTCATACAAAGAGTTTTTGCAGCAGTCAATATGGACTTCACATGAAGGACAAATAGGAATTTGGCAGCATATGCCCCGTTCAGCTACTAAGCATCAGACAGTGTCTGTAACAGCTATTGAAGGATTCCCCCCTCATAACAGAATGCGAAACCTTTCAGAGTGTGGCACTACTGAGACTATTAAATGGAATATTCACTGAGAAAGCATTTCCAGTGAATGCACACTAGCAGAACTGTGAACATTCCTATTAATGTATGATCATTGCAAATGTATTTACATGTGTGGTTTGCTGAACTGGTTCATATTAGAAATGTTTATCTTATATTTTTCTGGTATAACAACATTATGAAACTGCTCACTCAGATTAAAGATAAAGATAGCTCCCACCATCCCCCACAGACTCTAACACTTTGCTATTTTTTTTTCTTCTGTAAAAGGGTGTGTGGTTTGAAGACACAAAACCAAACAAAACCCTGCCCATTGTTATTTATTTCTTTACAGAAAGAAAACACAGTTCTCTGGCTCAATTTCACTTTATTACCAACTATAGAAATAGGGTAAGTTTATAGGATTCAATTATACATTTGTCTCTTAGAGGATTAACCCCTTTTTTTCAAAGCTGGTTTAATCTCAGGAGATCAAGTGTAAATAATATACAGGACCCCACACTGCTTACTCTTCCTGATATTGGGGTCCTATTTGGTATTATACTCCACATGATATACGTGGCAAATATTTATTACCGTTGAAAGCAAAGATAGCAGCTAATTGATTTAGATATTTCATTCTGCCGCAAAATGAGCTTTGAATCCAGTTTTTTTTTAATTGAAATATAGTTGATTTACAATTTCAAGTTAGTTTCAGGTATGCGGCATAGTGATTCAATTACCTCTCTATCTATATCCTTTTTCAGATTCTTTTCCCTTAGAGATTATTGCAAAATACTGAGTATAAGTCCTGTGCTATACAGTAGGTCCTTTTTGATTATCTATTTTTTATGAAGTAGTGTGTATATGTTAATCCCAACCTCCTAATTTATCATCCCCCTCCCCCGCTCTTTCCCTTTTGGTTCCAGTTTTTGTAACAATGAGCCTTCCAGAATGAATGCTGTGTCTTCTATCAGACTGAAGATTTACAAATTTAAAAACCTACACCATAAGCCATTTTTCCTTATATGTGTATGTCTCACTCTCTCTCGAGACATCTTTAGCCTTGTCTAAAGATCTTCACAAGCAGACTAACCACGCTCTCTGGGTTGCTTTAAGTGGGGTGTGCCTGAGGATGTCCTGGGTGGCTCCTGAAACTCCCTGCCAGCCTGCGGTTTGCTCTCTGGATAGAGACCTGTTTTCTGAAAACCTCATTTACATACCCACACAAACCCCACAGCAGACAGCTGTTTGCCCACCCTGACTGCACTGGTACCTGCACACACATGCAAATGAGGTGACGCATACTTAGTGCAGTTGTGTGTTTATTAAATTTACTCACTTCCTAATAAGCCTGCCTGACAGAGGCTGAAGGAAGACCTTTTAAGCTTTGATGTAGAACCTAGGCAATAAATACGGTGTTAGCTTTTTAAAAGACATCTTGAGGACTTTTCCTGGTGGTACAGTGGATGAGTCCCTCTGCCAATGCACAGGACACGGATTCGATTCCTGGTCAGGGAAGATTCCACATGCCATGCCACGGGACAACTGAGCCTGTACGCCTCAATTGCTAAAGCCTACATGCCCTAGATCCCATGTTCTGCCACAAGAGAAGCCACTGCAGTGAGAAGCCCATACAACACAATGAGAGAGTAGCCCCGCTTTCTGCAGCTAGAGAAAGCCCATGCGCAGCAACAAAGACCCAGTGCGACCAAAAACAAATAAATTATTTTAAAACAGATATCTTGAAAAAACATCAGTTCAGTTCAGTTCAGTTGCTCAGCCGTGTCTGACTCTTTGTGACCCCATGGACTGCAGCATGCCAGGGTTCCCTGTCCATCACCAATTCCTGGAGCTTACTCAAACTCATGTCCATCGAGTCAGTGATGCCATCCAACCATCTCATCCTCTATCGTCTCCTTCTCCTCCTGCCTTCAAGCTTTCCCAGCATCAGGGTCTTTTCTAATGAACCAGTTCTTTGCATCAGGTGGCCAAAGTATTGGAGTTTCCGCTTCAGCATCAGGCCTTTCAATGAATGTTTAGGACTGATTTCCTTTAGGATTGACTGGATGGAGCTTCTTGCAGTCCAAGGGACTCTCAAGAGTCTTCTCTAACACCATAAATCAAAAGCATCAATTCTTTGGCACTCAGCTTTCTTCATAATCTGATTCTCACATCCATACATGACTACTAAAAAGCCATAGCTTTGACTAGATGGACCTTTGTTGGCAAAATAATGTCTCTGCTTTTTAGTATGCTGTCTAGGTTGGTCATAGCTTTTCTTCCAAGGAGCAAGCATCTTTTAAAAGACGCTTATTTATGAAAAACCATAAATTCAGTGATTCTAGATGTTGATTTCTTCATCTCTAATTTTAGTGGCTGCATAAATACATTTCCCCAAAATGGTTAAAATTAGTCAAAGTTAAACAACTGTGAAATTTATCACTGCAGATAACATATTATTTTTCTCTATACTCCCAGCCATCTCCTATCACTGCAGTTATTTATTTCAAATTTGAACTCATCCTAAAAACAGATTCTCTTCTACACCAAAGACAATGGTGCCTTCTAGAATGGAAGATGCCTGAAAGGACAACTGCTAGTTTCTTTAGAACAGAGACTCCTAAGCTGAGGACTGGGGCTTTCCTGTTGGCTCAGTGGTAAAGAATCTTCCTGGCAAGGAGGAAGGTGTGGATTCGACCACTGAATCAGGAAAATTCCCTTGAGAAAGAAATGGAAGCACCCTACAGTATTCTTGCTTGGGAAATCCAATGGACAGAGGAACCTGGGGTCCATGGGGTCACAAAAGAGTCATACGTGACTTAGAGCCTAAAACTACAACAAAGTCGAGGACTGGGAGTCTTTGAGGGACCCTAAGGAGTTTCTAAGTCCAGGAACTCGAGTATTGCCTACAGTGTGACAATATAAACACCTGTTTAATATGTATATGTAAATATTGTAATTGGTAAAACTTTAAAAAGTTTCATTTCAAAATTTATGTACTGTAGATGTGCAATCATGCCTTGTCCTCTTGAGCTTCTCAAATAGAACAGCAATAAAATATAATTGCCATCGTATGTGCAAAGTGTATAAAATGATCATTGTTTCTTTAAAGATTTCCAGCCTCAAACTAGATAGAATTATGAACTACTATAATACTTTGGATCATCTTTGCTTCTCTCCATTCTGTTTTCAAAAGAGAACAAAAATCTATAATGCCTAGAAAGTCCCCAAACTTATGCTAAAGTAGGAATAATTACACCATTTCAATGTCTTATAAGTCCTAGATTTTCTCCCAAGCATCAGACCTCAAGAGCCCCATGAAGATGAACATCTACAACAGCTGCTGCTGCTGCTGCTGCTAAGTCACTTCAGTCGTGTCCGACTCTGTGCGACCCCATAGATGGCAGCCCACCAGGCTCTGCCGTCCCTGGGATTCTCCAGGCGAGAACACTGGAGTTGGTTGCCATTTCCTTCTCCAATGCATGAAAGTGAAAAGTGAAAGTGAAGTCGCTCAGTCGTGCCCAACTCTTAGCAACCCCATGGACTGCAGCCCACCAGGCTCCTCCATCCATGGGATTTTCCAGGCAAGAGTACTGGAGTGGGGTGCTATTGCCTTCTCCCTACAACAGCTACCCAACCACAGATTTGAGAAGCCCATGAAGGTCTGAGTCTAGCTCCTGTGTCTCTGTTGACTTTTTTAATTTTTAGAGGAAAGAGGAAGAGTCCTTTGAAGAAAATATACTATGGAGTGTGTAACTTACAAATGGAAAATTTAGACTTATCCACTATTCAATCAGCAAAAATCAAACTGTCCTTTCCCAGTTGATATTTTTTCATTGGAAGAATATAAGCTAACATCACAATAACCTTGTTTGCAAAGGCAGGAAGGGACATTTTTAGTTACTTCTTCCTTTGACTTTAGGCAGGGTGACAGTACAATCATTCTGGACCAAAATGCATTTTTCTATTTTCAGAACTCCCCAGGGAAAAATAGTTTCAGATTTTTAATAATCATAAACTTTAGCATTACAAAGATTCTCCCCTGTCTAGGCCAACATCAGGATTTTACCCTCAATCCCTTTCATTCACTTTAAATTTACCCCCTATTTTCCCCATAATGGTAGAAATTATAACTGTTGATCACATTTTCTTTAATTTCTTCTAAGTCTTATATTCAAGAATATTAGTCGTTTCTTGGCTTTCATGTCACCAAGCTGGGAAACCCAGACTTCTGTCCATGGGATTCTCCAGGCAAGCATACTGGAGTGGATTGCCATGCCCTCCTCCAGAGGATCTTCCCGACCCAGGGATCAAACCTGCTCCTTTTATATCTCCTGCATTGGCAGGTGGGTTCTTTACCACTAGCGCCACCTGGGAAGCCCTCTAAAGATTTTGCCATACACCTAATCTGAACATCCCTTCATGTTTCCGTGACTCTCCTAAGAATCGTCTATAATTTTAGTTTATCCCACTTAGTGAAAGACCTCGAAAGTAAATTCTCATCATTGTCATTTCTTTGTTTTTCTTCTATGTGTGCTTTCAAGATGAACCATGGATTCCATGGCACTCCAGGGCACCACTCCCCCCAACTCCCCCCAACCCCCACCAACGCAGCTGCTTAAGAAATAACCAACCATCAACATCCCTACCACAGCTGTGCTGACATGAAGTGTTTGCTTAAATAAAACCCTCACTCCAGATTTCTTTAATGAAAGGAGTCTATTTTTTTTTGTTCCCTTGGAGTATCTATGAAACAAGGTTCATTCTCCAGGCAAGGAGGCCTGTGCTTTGTTAGCTGATTGCTTGTGACATAATTAGCTGACAATCTGGCACCAGAATATTATGCGCAAACAGGACAACAGGGCGAGAGAGGGTGGTAAGGTTAACCAATTTGGAAGCCTTTCAACATGAAAGGAAACCCTGAAAAAGTAAATTATACCCTGGTGTTGATCTTTTAAGCTAAAATCAATTTGAGTCATTACGATGATTCTAGAAGAAACGATCAGTACCAATTTGTTATAGGTTTAGAAACATTTACCATAGGAAATGCAAAAACTCCAGTTTGATATTCCTATTCCTTCACTGATAGCTGCTGAGGAGAGTGTGAATGAGTGATCATGATTATAAGACTAGGAAACTTGTGTTTAGAATCCACCACACTGATACCCATGGCAGATCTGCAAGCTTCATGTTGCTCCCTGGAAGACTGTAGGCTGTTTTTCTGTGAATTTATCTTCACAGGTTATTCTGGGGACCAGTTACCACAAGTCTTAAAATACATGATGCAAACATGAAAACTGAAGGGAGAAATTAAAAAAAAAAAATAGGATGTGAACTCTAACACACTGATCATCCTTGTTAGAGAGAAACAGAAAAAAAAAAAAATCTATATTCTTAGGAAAAAAAAAACACCTTAGCTGAATGTCTTTAGTGAGTTGGTTTTGACATTAAAAGAGAGGTCTGAATTTCTCTTTGAAAAGCAATAAACTGTTCAGTTGCTGCCATCTTATGTCTTACCCAATAGCTTGTCTTTTTTTTTTCCCTCTCTCTTCTAATTCCAGGGTGGAGTTTGTCATCCTGTGGCTGTTTTTTGCCACCTTTTTCTCCTTCTGGACTGTCAGATTTCTAAGGAGACCTAGAGGGAGGAAGTTTGAAGAACTTGTTAGCCCACAGCTGCCTTTCTGTCGAGGATGGTGGGTTTGATTAAAGGGGAGTGCCCCCCCTGGATTTCACAGATCACATCAATCACGTTGATCAGCCCCCGAAAGGCAACATATTGTCTGGGACTCCGCCAAGGAGGGATATCAATTTCACAATTGCACTTATGTCTTTCAGCCAAGAACCAGTTTATTTTTGGCTACTGAAGTCTGAGACTCACTTTGGAGCCGCAGTTTACACTTTTCATGCTTTATGCCAGCCTCTCAGCGACAACTTTCTCTTCAGTCAAGTAGAGGCATCGTAACAGCATATTAACTCTGCCACATATTCCTTACCAGAGAGCCTTGGTTTATGTTTTGACAGAGTTTTGATGCTTTTTTTCCTCTTCCGTTATTAATTCTTCCTTTCATGAAGAGAGATTTCTTGATAGGAGAAGTCTCCTATCCAACAACACTCCGGGAAAATTTTCTAAGAAAAGTTAAAGAATTGTTTAAATCTTCAGTGTCTGATCAGGCTGATACCAATAACGATAACAACATCAATCACAATATGAGACAGTCGGCCTAATGGTTATGACATTTTTGGTGGCAAGTACATTGTATGTCTTAATGTATTTTGAATGATTTTTAATGTTATGTTTTGCAAATTGTAAAGAATCATTTATATATTGTATCTTAGGACCCCATCAAAATTAGACATAGTTTGCTCACATGAAATTATGAAGCTACTTGGTATTCTCTCTTCACCTTTATATATATATACACATATATATAGGCATATATATATATTCAGTCTGTGTGTGTGTGTGTGTGTGTATATATATATACATACACTGTTTTTAATCCATTTATTGTATTTTATTTTTCTATTTGTCAATTTCTCGTCCTGTATCTTTACTCTACTTGTCTGGAATTCTGCCTCATTTAAGGAATAAAATGCTTACTAGGAGATGTATTACAATGGAAATTAGATTAATCACTGTAACAAATATTTGCTGGGGAGAAAGAAGTTCTAAAATATCTTAGAACTTCATAAATAAAAACACATTTGCTGACAACTGTGAATATCATGCAACATGTTTCAGGTTAATAAACTAGAGCTGCTAAATAAGTGTATTATCTAGCCATTTTTGCTTTGTAAATTATGCAATGAGTTGAAGAATTAAATTCAACGACTTTTTAAATACAAAGTTCTGCTTGGTTTTGACATTGAAGAATTTTAAAAACCACATAAAGATTTAAAACTGAATACTATTATATTCTCTGTTAGGAACAGCATCTTGGAAAACTTAATGTTTAGTGACTACAGTTTCTGTAAAACTTCTTTAATAATAAATGATTAAATACTTACTGTGACATTATTTCTGAAGAATATTTATTCTATCTTGATGTAAACCTCTGATGAGACACTTCTATTTTACCTCTAAATACTCTGAAACAGGTTTTTAATACCAGTTTCAAATACTAAATTGAATATATTCTTTGAATAATTAAAATAGATCTCAAATAGAGCTATGTTTAAGAAACACTGTTTGATCATATTATTTTCTTTTGAATTACCAGAAGTAGGTGATACTTGTTTTTTTCAGTTATTTTCTCGGATAGCAAACCATAAAAAGACATCATCACAATGTGCTCCTGAAAATTAACTCAAGATCTTGGCTTCTGTTTTTTAGTGTGATTATATTACAGGCATTTGGAGCTGTAATAAGTGTTGAAACCTTATTGTGTTTAAATGAGCTAAGATGTGTGAGCTTCCATCAGCAATAACTATCTTTGAAATGTACTGCTGGGTTCTTTAATTACCTTTAAATGCTTTCCTTAAATTATTTTAAAATGCTGCCTTTTCAGTTTCTGGAAATATCAATGGATCTTTTTTCATGTATATTTACAATCGAAACTGTATTCTGTAGAGACTATCTTGCTCAGTTTTGGGGGGCATGGGGATTCTTTGATCTAGCATTTCTTTTCTATTGATACAAAGTACTGCAATACCTGATTCAAATTTCTAGCTTATTATTTCTTCAAAGGAGACTATTGTGCAGTCAAGTTCATTGTAGAGGGCAAAAATGCTAATTAACACTTTCATTCCAACCAGTAGTTTGATAAAAATCTTCATTTTTTAACCCCATGCTTGAAATCTGTTTTTACATGTGAATGACAGGGGTGTCTTTCACCAAATTACGTACAGAAGAAGGATTAATGATTGGTTTCTGTAGAGTGATATGATTTGTCACGGTGACATGTTCTTGAGAATATGTGGTGTGTCATATTTCTCTGAAATTTGGATTTTGATAGAGTAAATATTTTAATGTTGTTTTAACTCATGCTATTCATAACATTCATACTTATAAATTAAAAGTGTTTCTCTTCATATATTCAATCTCAGATTGTTGCATTAAAAATGGAGGAAAGCTATGATTTGCCTAAGTGAATCCCGCAACCTGTGATAATTTATCATTAATTTAACTGAGTTCTTGACTTTCTTCATCTTGATTTTCCTGTTAGATATCTACTACTTCAATGCATAGCCAATATTATCATGCACTGAACTAAGTCAGCAGTTTTGACATCTTCATTTCAATGTCCTTTTCTGTACCTTCAGCAATGTTAATGTTACAAATTATAGGAGGGCATATTAATAGCCATACCCAAGAAGCAGAAAGAAAAGTGCATTTTTTTAAACTAAGTACTAACTTGGGATTTCCCGGGCCCATTGTCAAGTCAGCCGAACCCACTGCTCCTCCATTGTGATGATAATGGATTCCGTGTTGTTGGCGCAAAGGTCGCGAGGTCACCGTAAGCTCCTTAATGGACTGTGAAATAACTTTAACTGCATTAACCTCTCTGGATCACATGGGTGGCACCAACAGCCACTCCTGAAATTCTCATTCGCTTATAGAGACAATACCATTAGATTATTATATTTTCAATTCCGAATAGCAATAGGCTCAAAGCAATTATGCAGCTAAGCATTTCCATTAAGTGAATAAGACCTTAAAGAAGATTAACTAGAACATCTCTTGTAGATATGTGGGGGTAGGAATGGATACTTATGAAAATTTCACTGGACTTTCAGATACGTTAAATGCAAAGGGTTCACTACCTTAGGTTTTAGGCTATAAAGTCATTGAATGAAATGAAAATCTCTTACACATATTATTAAGCCCAAATGGATTCTCCCTGCTTCTTAAGTTGAACAGTGTATTTAGAGGATAAACATTTCCATCTATTGATTTTTTAAAAATAAAACTATGAAACCAAAAGAACTGAGAACCAAGATTGTAAGCCACCCATGTTGGAAGCCCTATGCTATCCTTCCCCTGACTCCGTGTAACAGAGATAACCCCTTTCCCCAGAAATTTAAATGCTGTTTTCCTATTTTCTGCCTGCTGATTATTGTGTTTAAAAGACCAAAATGCTTTCCTTTGAAATCACACAAAGCTGGGAAGCTCTTATTTCTGAAGGGCAAAAATAATTGCTACTGGTTTGCATAGATGTAATCAGACATCTTATTTACCCACAAGTTAAACCCTGTTGGATAAGTATCCAAGTGAGATTTAAAGAGTACTGTGGTCATCAGTATTATCATTAAAGTACCTCATTGCCATAGTAATATGACATAACATAAAAACACACGACATTAAACACATGTTTTAAATGCTATTTGATTTTCTAGTGGGATCTCATGAATTGAAAAGTGAAGACAGACCACATTTCTTTGCTTTTAAAATGCATGTGGATATTTCCAAAATGAGGATCCAACTTGCAACTGCTTTTTATATTTAGATATAAAAGAAGATCCCCTTCTCCAGGAGATCTTCCCAACCCAAGGATTGAAGCCAGGTCTCCCGAATTGCATTGTGGGAGGATTCTTTACCAGCTGAGCCACAAGGGAAGCACATATATATGTAGATATATTTTAATTCTGGAAAAATCTGTTATAATTGAAGGTGTCCTAGAATTGGGAAACTATAGTGAGCTAATTGAAAGTGTAAGCATCCTTTCTTTAATCCTGATCTCTGTGTGTATGTTTTAACCTTGAAAAATAGTTTTTGAGGGTTAGATGCGAGTTGGTTTTTGTTTTCTAAAAATGGGAGGAAAAGATTGCAGCACAGAGGTGTGATCTTTGGACTACAAAACGGTATTGCTCATATTATCTACACAATCTGATAGAGGGGGTAAATTTTACTTCTACTTAGGCCAAATTCATCAAAATCTATTATTTGATCACAGTAGCTGCTATTATTTTAAAAACAATCATTTGTAAAGGTCTGACTCTTTCTCTGGGAAGTACTTTGCTTTACTTGGTCAGGGCCACTCTCTGACTGTTGCCTACCCAATGCATCAACCAGATTACTATTCATTTATTCAGAGAGTAATTATCGCACACTTTCTGTATTCCAGGGCTTCCCTGACAGCTCAATTGGTAAAGAAGCTGCCTACAATGCAGGAGACCCCAGTTTGATTCCTGGGTTGGGAAGATCCCTTGGAGAAGGGAAAGGCCACTCCAGTATTCTTACCTAGAGAATTCCATGGATTGTATAGTCTATGGGTTCGCAAAGAGTCAGACATGACTGAGCGACTTTCACTTTCACTTTTTCTATGCTAAGCACTTCTGATATGCAGACATTCTATAGTGGCAAGGAAATTAGCAGAGAGGTGTGGTAAATGTTAAGACTGAGGCTTATACAGTGTGGAAACTCAAAGAAGGGCATCTATCCATGATGGAATTAAAGTTGTGCTTCCTGTTTCTGTATTTCCTTTGTCACATCAGCTCACCATGAATCTACTACCCAAGAAGTTTGAAGCTATGTTACCTGAACTTGGCATGCTTACTTTGTTTCCCTTCTAGCTTTCTGAGTCAACTCTGAGCCTACCACTCCCTGTCGAGTCTAATGCTTTCTATATGGAAAGTTGATGGATGTGCTCAAGATGCTTGCTTGTTCCTTGACCCAACTGCAAAAACACAGACTAATCAATTAATTAATCTACTAATATGTACTGAGGATCTACTATGTTCTAGCAAGCTGTAGGTTAGGCTTTTTTACTCATATGTATTTTGAGATTTGAATTGATAAAGAGGCAGTAAATGACCATTAAGTGAGCACCTTTGTAATCCTTAAGGATTCCAAGTCTTTTCAATAATGATCAGGGTTCAAGTCAATAAACAATGCTAACATAGTGTAATAAATATAAAGTTCAGAACCTTTAGTGTAATTTCTATGTTTCTCTTGTAGCACAAGAGAATATATATATACACACATTCACTCTATATATAAGAACTGACTCATTGGAAAAGACCCTGATGCTGGGAAAGATTGAAGGCAGGAAGAGAAGGGGACAACAGAGGATGAGATGGTTGGATGGCATCACCGACTCAATGGACATGAGTTTGAACAGGCTCTGGGAGTTGGTGATGGACAAGGAAGCCTGGCATGCTTCATTCCATGGGGTTGCAAAGAGTCAGACACAACTGAGTGACTGAACTGAACTGAACTGATATAGTGGATGAAGCCCAATGTAAAGTCTACAGTATATTCAGCAACATATAAAAAGAATTATGTACCATAACCAGGCAGGATTAATCCCAGGGATGAAATGTTGGTTTAACATCCAAAATCAATCAGTGTGAAATATCATATCAACAGAATAAAAAACAAAGCTACACAGTCATCTCAATAAACAGGGAAAAATATTTAACAAATTGCAACATTTTTTGATGATAAAAATACTCCAGACTAATAATCCATAGCTAACATTATACTTAATGATGAAAGCCTTGGTGCTCTTCCCTTTGGATCAGGAACAAGATGAGGATATCTGCTCTTGCAACTTCTATTCAACATTTGTCCTAGAGGTTCCAGCTGGGGTAATTAACCAAGAAAAAGAAATGAAAGAATTCCAATTAGAAAGGAAGAAGCACAGTTATCTCTATCCACACATATATACATTTGTACACAGAAAGTCCTAAGTAATCCACTAAAAAACCATTAGAACTAATAAATGATTCAGCAAGGTTGTAGGATATAAGATCAATACACAGCAAGCAATGCCATTTCAGTTCAGTGAAATATCAGTGAACTGAAAATTAAATTAAGAAAACAATTTCATTAACAATAGCTTTCTTTTTGTAAAACATTTTTTAAAATATTTATTTATTTGACTGCATCAGTTATTAGTTGTAGCACGTGGGATCTTCTTTGCAGCTCACAGGAGCTCTAGTTGTGGCACATGGGCTCAGTTTCCAAGCAGCATGTGGGATCTTAGTTCCCTAATCAGGGGTCATGCCCATGTCCCCTACATTGGAAAGTGGATTCTTAACCATTGGACAAGCAAAGAAGTCCCAACAACAGCTTTTAAAAGGAGTGAAATGCTCACGAATAAATTTGATAAAAGAAGCATAAACCTTATACACTGAAAACTATAAAAAAAAAATTGAAAGTTATTAAGAAGACCAAATAAATGGAAAAACATCTCATGTTCATGGAGTGAAAAACTAACACTGTTAAGATGACAATATGCCACAAACTGACCTACAGCTTCAACTCAATCCCTATCAAAATTATCCTGAAAAAGAAGCACAAAGTTTGAAGACTTACACTCTCTGATTTCAAAACCTAATGCAAAGCAATAACAATCAAGGCACTGTGGTATTTGCACAAGAATAGGCATATATATCTATGGAATAGAACTGAAAGTCCATAAGTAAAGTTTTCAATGAGGATGACAAGACTATTCAATAGGGAAAAATTAGTTTTTTTTTCAGTAAATGGTGCTGAGACAATGGGATAGCCATATGCAAAAGAATGAAGTTAGAATCTTACCTTATATCATATAAAAATTAACTCAATGGATCAAAGAACTAAATGTTAGAACTAAAACTATAAAATCTCTTAGAAGAAAATATAGAAGTAGATCTTAATTATTTTAAATTTGTCAGAAAGTTCTTAGATACAAGATCAAAATCATGTGCAAAAAAGAGAAAAATAGATACACTGAATTTCACCAAAATTAAAAGCTTTTTTTTTTTTCAATGGAAATATCAGGAAACTAAAATAAAACAACAGAAAGAAAGAAAATATTCTCAAATCATATAACCATTAATGGCCTGACATGCAGAATATTACATAGGACACTTAAAACTCAATAATAAAAAGAATTTAATTTAAACATGGACATAGCATCTGAATGGACGTTGCTCCAAGGAATATATACAAATGGCCAATAAGCAGATGAAAAGATGCTTCATATCAGAAATATTGTGATATAACAAAATATATATATTTTAGTCTTTGTCCTCGTTTCTGATTCAAGAGTTTCTAAAACCCTTGGAATTCCCTCAGTGATAGGAGCAATAGGAGTGTTTTTTGTTTCTACTGAGGCAACTCTTGGTGGATCCCTTGATAGCTTCAGGATGGGGGATTGTCACCAAGAAGACCAAACCTTGATTAGAAGCTTGGAACTTTCAGTCTCATCCCCAACCTCAGATGACAGGGGTGGAGCTAGACATTGATGCCTACAAGATGGAAACTCTATAAAAAATCCCTAAACAACAGGCTTTAAAGAGCTTCTGGGTTGATGAACACATCCCTGAGACAGAATAGAAGCTCCTGTGTTTGGGGCCTTTCTGAATCTCATCTTATCGATCTCCTCATCTGACTGTTCATTTATACACTTTACAACATCTTGTTTAATAAATTAGTGATAGTAAGTAAAGTGTTTCCTTGAGTTCTATGAGCCATTTTCTAATAAACTGTTTAAGAGAAGAAGTGGGCTGTGGGAACCCCTGATTTATAGCCAGTTGGTCAGAAGTACAGTTGGCAATGTGAAACTTGTGATTAGCTGTCCGATGTGGTGGCAGTCTAGTGGGACTGAGCCCTTAGCCTGTGTTATCTCTAGGTAATTAGTGTCAGAATTGAATTGGTGTCTGGAGAGCTGGAGAATTGGTTGATATGGGGGAAAACCCATACATTTTACTGTAACAGCATTGTGAGTGAAGACAGTTCAACATCATTAGTTGTCAGGGAACTACAAATCAAAATCACAGTGAGACATAACTTCACATCCATAGGAATGGCTAGAATCAAAAAAGTCAAACAATGACAAAGGTTGTCGAGAATGAGTAGACACCATTACCCTCATGCGCTGTTGATGGGAAAACAAAATGGTGCCGCTGCTTTGGATGACGTTCTGGTGATTTCTTGAATGATTAAACATAGATTTACCATAGTGAAAGTGAAGTCGCTCAGTTGTGTCTGACTCTTTGCAACCCCATGGACTGTAGCCTACCAGGATCCTCAGTCCATGGGGTTTTCCAGACAAGAATACTGGAGTGGGTTGTCATTTCTTTCTCCAGGGGATCTTCCCGACCCAGGGATCGAACCCAGACCTCCAGCATTGTAGGCCGACGCTTTACCGTCTGAGCTACCAGGGAAGCCGTATGAGCTAGCAATTCCACTTTTAGATGTACAAAGGCAGACCTCATTATTTTGCACCGCATTTTCAGATGACAGTTTGCATTTTTTAGCAGAAAGCGTTTTTTAATCAAGGTATGTACTTTTTTATATATGGTGTTAGTCTGCACTTTTACTTTATAGACTACAGTACAGGGTGCCACTGTTCAATTGCTCAGTGTGTGTGATTCTTCGCAACCATATGGACTGTAGCCCACCAGGCTCCTCGTCCGTGGGATTCTCTAGGCAAGAATACTGGAGTAGCTTGCCGTGCCCTCCTGCAGGGGATCTTCCCAACAGAAGGATCGAACCCTCATCTCTTATGTCTCCTGCATTGGCAGGTGGATTCTTTACCACAAGTGCCACCTGTGAAGCCCACAGTACAGGGTAAGCATGACTTTTATATGCACTGGGAGAACAAAAAGTTTGTGACTTGCTTTATTGTGATATTGACTTTATTATAGCGCTCTGGAACCAAACGTACAGTATCTCCAAGGTCTGCCTATATACTCAAGAGAAATGAAAATATACCCACGCAAAAAGTTGTAGATTATGGTTTAGGTCAGTATTATTCATAATAGCCAAAAGTGAAGAATACTGGAATGAGTTGCCACTTCCTCCTCCAGGGGAACTTCCTAACCCAGGGATCGAACCCACATATCCTGTGCTTCCTGCATTGCAGGCAGATTCTTGACAGCTGAACTGCAGTGGAAGCCCTACGGTGGAACATTATTCAGCTATAAAAAGGAATGAATGTATTTATATTTGCTACAACTTGGAAGAAACTTGAAAACATGCTAAGTGAAATACACCAGCCACAAAAGATCATATTTTCTATGATTTATTCAAATGAAAATCCAGAATAGAGAAATCTATAGAAACATAGAGTAAATTAGTGATTGCTTAGGGATGGAGGAGAGATGGAAGAGGTGGATGGAGTAATGATAGCTGAAAGGTATACATTTCTCTTGGAGATGATGAAAATGTTTTAAAACTGACTCTGTTGATGATTGCACATAGACATTTTAGTAAATATACTAAAATCCATTGCATTGTGCACTTTAAATGAATGAATTATATGGTATGTGGAAAACATCATAAAATTGCTAAAAAAGAAAATTCTGTAGTATATATTCTAAGTCACATACTCTAGAACTAATTTCCTTTTAGATATGAGAAGTTATTTTCCAACCATAAACGTGCAAGAAAGAATTCGTGATTCTCAGGAATACACCTTAGGGATCAGATTGGGGCAGGAGTTAATGTAATTGGCAGCAGATCTTTGAGGTTATCGACAACTGAGCTTTCATGTACAAAAAGACAAAGTTGGCTTAACTTCTGTTCTCATATATAGATTTACACAAGTAAGACTAGGAACTTCAAATAGTCAATCATAAAAACTTAAAATATGGTGAGGCCAATTATCTGAATCATCATTTGAAAGCACCCAACTGCCTCACTTTTGCCTTTTTTCCCCTATAAACTGGACTTTAATATAATTCCTGTCCCATGTGGTATTTTCCACATCTCGGGGTTTGTATTATGCCTATCCTCTCTCTGCAGTTTTTCAATAATAGCTGATCTCCTACATATCAGGTACAAAGGACAGCATCCCTCTGAAAACAAGAAATAACATTATTTTTAATATTCTAAAATGGGGCCATATTTAACAAGTAAGTGTATGACCACCTCAGATAAATGCAATCATCCAACTCAAAGAGAGACCCAGCAGTCCGTGTCCCGTCCTTGCAAAGAGGAGCGATAATGGCTAAGTGTGTCTTGACGTAATTGTTCTCACTGAAGTTTATTTGCTTCAGGTCCCAAGGTGCCATTGCATTTTGCTATGAAGGCTCTTGCAACGTTACATTGTGTGTTTTACCTTCACAGGTCTTGCTCCCATTAGTATCCCCTGAATGATAGATTTTTAATTTACATGGGCATTTTTCATATATCAGAAGACAATTTTTAAAAGCCTGGAGGTACCTATATTCATTTAACATCCTTCAAGAACATTTCAAAACTCCCTAGAGGGCTATTTCCACTTCTCTCTTCAATGTATGTGGTCCAGGAAAATATGAGCACTATTACTGAATACTCAGCCTTTCATCTTTAGGAACGGATGATCTGGGAAACCCAATGGGAAGGTTCACTGAAGTTGGCCTGATGACTAATTGTCTTAAGATAAGCACAACATCTAGACCCAATGACATGATTAAGAGATTTAGTCATTCAACAATTGTGTACTGTGTGCCTTTCGGGGGCAAAGTATGGAGTCAGCTAGTGAGAGACACAGTCCCCAAGGGCAAAGGGGGAGATGCTATGCATACATGTTGCCACTGTATTAGTCCGTATGGAATGAGAGCCATTGAAAACATATAAGTTTCTGTAGGAATTCAAAGTGAGAGGAGAGCATGTTGGCTTCGTGAAAGTGGTAGTATTTGTGTGGAACTTGAAGAAAATGGTATTTCAGTTTGAAAGAGTGGTGAACACATTAAAGGCAAAGGTCAGTGGATGAGCAAAGAAACACAGATCTTGAAATGTTTTAAGAAAAGGTGAACTCTGTTTGGCTGGACCATAGAAAATGAATAGAGAATGGCATTGAAACATGTAAAATATCATGTATGAAACGAGATGCCGGTCCAGGTTCGATGCACGATACTGGATGCTTGGGGCTAGTGCACTGGGACGACCCAGAGGGATGGTATGGGGAGGGAGGAGGGAGGAGGGTTCAGGATGGGGAACACATGTATACCTGTGGTGGATTCATTTTGATATTTGGCAAAACTAATACAATTATGTAAAGTTTAAAAATAAAATAAAATTAAAAAAAAGAAAATGAATGGGAAAGAAGTCTGGAAAGTCAGTTGAAGCAAGATCATGAACGAGATTAGAATGCCAGCTTAAGAAATTCGGATGTTGCAAAGGTGATACCAATTAGCAGCCTTTTGCAACAAGTCCAGGCAAGTATGAAGGAGGGTTTTAAGGTGGCTCAGATGGTAAAGAATCTGCCTGCAATGCAGGAGACCCAGATTCGATCCCTGTGTTGGGAAGATCCTCTGGAGAAGGGAATGGCTACCCCCTCCAGTATTCTTGCCTGGGGAATTCCATGGACAGAGGAGCCTGGAAGGCTACCATCCATGGTGTTGCAAAGAGTCGGGTGTGAGTAAACAATTAACACTTTCCCTTCTCACTTTTAAAGATACAGGGAAGTTTTCTAGGACGTAAAGAAAGTGGTGTTTCAGCAGTTGAGTCCACAGAGAAGTTGGAGATTGTATATAGAGTGTGAAGGAAAGGAAAGAGGCAAAGGTCACCCCCGGGTGCCAAGGTTAGGATGTGGAATACAAATGAGAATATGAATAAGAACTAGACTAGGGAGAAAGATTATGAGTCAGATTTGTGAAATGAGATAGAACCTATCCAGGCATACCCAAAATGTCATCTGGAGCACACGAGGAAATGTGAGATTAGAGTTTGAAGTAATGAAGATTACTGTAGGACTGTAGATTATAGATTCACCTTACACACCAATGATACTTTAAAACTCCCTGAACTGATAAATAAGAAAAGTGAATTACATGTAAAATAAAATATTTCAAGAGACATTATTAGGAAATAAAAGTGGTCATTAAAAAAGAATAGGTGAAAAACAAACAAAAAAAGAGAGATAATCCGAAGACAGAATATTGAGCACATGCATGTTTTCAAATCAGAATAGACAAAGGGGGTTTCAGAAAGGAAAGTGGAAGAGAATTTCAAGAAAAAGAAGTTAGGAGACAATGGAGGAATAGTGCAAAGCTCATGATTTAGCAGTGAGGATGCTGTTTGGAGAGAAATCAGCAAACAACAAAATTGAATATATAGTAATGCTGTTATTAATTTATAGTCATATCATCATTTGACAGCTTATCAAGCACTTTTAAAACTTTTGAGTAATGTAGGACATTTTACTAATACAGGTAGCTTTTCAAAGTTTCGAGCTTAAATATTCATTTGCAGAAATTATGAAACCAATGAGAAAACCAGTAATAGGTCACAGAAAAGGCTAATTATTATTTATAGTGTAATTAATGCACCTGATAATTAATTAATAGAAACTAACCTCAATGAGATTCTTAAATTCCTACATCATTTGTAGCTGGATCAATCTTCTGTGATCATCTCATATTAAAAAGGCAAAGTGACCAAAGCTTTGAATTTGCAAAAGGAAAATGTAAAGGTCAGCTTTAATCTTTGTAACTGTCAGAAAACCTAGACAACTTTTTACTCAATTCAAAGGTTAAATAAAGGAACCCAAAAAGAGAACAGGTGTGTCCAGGGCAATGATTTTTAAACTCCAAAAGATTAAATAGACCCAAGAGATAAACTGTAAAACTATACAAATTTCCTTTCTCCAATAAAAAAAAAATTATGTTTAATTTTTTAAGGATGGATGTGTTTTTTTCCTAAACATGGCCCATGTGAGAAAACTTTCCATACAAAGTTCTAAGATGGAAAACCTGTGAATTTAGCAAATTGTTTCCTTTATTATTTTCTAAGTGAGTACCTCAGATATAAAGGCTAGTTCGTAAATTGGGAGTTTGAGATTAACATACACACACTACTATATATAAAATAGATGACCAAGAAGGACATACTGTATAGCACAGGAAATGCTATTCAATATTTTGTAATAACTTATATGGGAAAAGAACTTGAAAAAGAATGGGTATATGAAGAACTGAATCACTTTGCTGTACACATGAAATTAATATACCATTGAAAATCAACTCCAATATAAAATTTAAAATTAAATTTTCAAAAAAGATCATTTCATTTGGCTCATGGGAAGCCCTTCTGTTTCTTAAGGTAATTTAAGAAACTTATATTTATATAAGTTTATATTTAGTTTATATGTTTATAAATAGATAAACATATTTAGTTAGGAGAAAAATTCTGTAACTATTTTGAAGGATACTCGTGACTATTTTGATAAAATATTCAATTTAGCGCCATTACTGAAAGTTAGCACAGAACTGAGAAATGGGAATGAGAACAAGTCTCTGGTGCCAGATGCATGGAAACTTCAAGACATTGTTTACATTTCTATTGAACCATGGGCTTGGTACACTTTGAATATGCACAGACGTTATCACCCTAAATGTGTAGTATTTCTAACAACTTTAGGATTCATCTCACTCGATTCTCTTCAAGTGCCCTATGTGGCAAGCAGCACAGATATTATAATTCCTAATTCACAGATGAAGAGAAGGATTCCTAGAAGATGAAATGGCCACCTAGAGGACCACTGCGGATTAGTGGCAGAACAACCTTGCTCTTCAGTGTAGGCGATTATGCTCCTGTTCGCTCATTTAGGATCTGTTTTCCACACTGAAACGGAAGCTCCCTAAAGACTCTGTTGCTCCTTGCTGCACCCCTGCATCCAGATCATGGCTTGGCACATATTAGATGCGCAATAACTATTCCTTGAGTAAATGAATACATAGTGACATATTCAAATCAAATAGATAAACGTCAACAATAACTGCATTCATGGAATAAAAGGACAGGATCTGAATGATGGAGAATGTGTAAAACTTGGATCAGCATTAGGCAGATAGTATTCTTTCACTTTTTATTTTTTCTTTGATTTTTCCAATTTTAAAAAATTTTATTTAAGTATAGTTTATTTAAGCGAAGTGGCTCTGTTATACATATATATATTCTTTTTTGTATTCTTTTTTGTGATATTTTATCACAGGATATTTAATATAGTTCCCTGTGCTGTGCAGTAGGATCTTGTAGTTTATCCATCTTATATATAACAGTTTGCCTCTGCAAATCCCAAACTCCCAGTCCTTCTCTCCCCTACCCCTTCTCTTTTTATCAACAGGTTTATTGACGTATAAACTGCCCATTTAAAATATACAATTCAATGACTTTTAATATATTTACAGAATTGGGCAACTGTCACCACAGTACAATTTTAGAACATTTCTCATTTCCAAAAGGCTGTTCATGCCCATTTTTGGTCATTCCTCATTCCCACCCACCCTGAGTCCCATGCAGCTGCTAACCTACTTCCTGTTAGAGTTGCCTTTTGTTGTACATTTTGTATAAACAGAATCATTCAGTGAGTGGTCTTTTATTTAGGTTTCTTTCACTTATAATATTTTGAGGGTTCATCCATTTTGTAGCCTGTAGATGTAGTTCTTCCCTTTTTGTTCCTAAGTAATATTCCAGTATTTAGCTAGAACATATTTTATTATTCACTCACCAGTTGATGGATATAGAGTTGTTTTCATTTGTTTGAACTCCAATTGACCATAAATTTAAGGGTTTATTTCTAGACTCTAATTTCTAGACTCTCTAGATCATTCCATGATCTCTTATAGAGATCATGGAGATGAACCTTTTATATTCTTGACTGCACCACTTTTTAATACATATTTTTGAGCCTCTATCATGCACCAGATAGTTTGCACCAGATAATTAGGTTGAATAAATGACAAGTATTCTTTTAGATGAAGACCCATCTTTTAGGCAAGGTCAAAAGAAAGGTAAAGGGTTGGTGAAGGCTTCTTTAAAGATATTCAAAGAAAAGTGCAAATTTCTTTTGGGCTTCTGATTCATTACTATCAGAGAGTTACAGGAATTATAGAGGGCAGGATGATGACTGCTAGAAACTTGAGTAGTTACATTTGCCTAGGTGTTTATTTTTATAATCCTTTAAGTTAAGGTGAAGTGAGTTAATTATACCTGCTTTCTGGTGAGTTCTCAGCACTTACACTGAACAGCTCAAGAGCCTGGAAGACAGAGGTGGAGCCATCCTGAGGAGTCAGTCTACCCATCTTTAATGGCAGCACTTAAAAATCAACCAAGAAATGCCAAATTATAAAGAGGAAAACACAAGTGATTAAGAAAATGAGAAGCAGAATAGAAAGTCTGGAGAGGTTTGGGAAATTTTTCTGACTCTCGGAAAACACCTTCCATTTTAACTTCAAAAGGTGCTTTGACTATAGCATCTCATAAAATCTGCCAGAGGGAAGACTGCTTTTCTGAAAGATCTTATACTTCATTAGACTAATAAGAACTATAGATTTCCCATTTTCGGTCTTGGCTCTCAGGCAGCTTTAAGTGAATTTAATCATCAATTAATGGATGGATCTCCCAGGTTTGGCTTTTTTTGTTTTTACTGTATTCATACTTTCAAAATTTGAAATCCAACTGATTATTTTGTCTCTGCTTTTTTTATTGTAAGACATCTCATTTTTTTAAAAATCAGGCTAGGATGCAATTTTTCTGAAACAATTCCAAGGTATTAGATTTCAAATTTCTCACAGGCAATAACTTTCCTATCTTACCATACTCACACAAACTTACTACCACTCTTAATCTCGAACCAAATAATCTAAATGGTTATCTTGTTCACAAATTAGAAGAAATCTTACTTAGAAATAGGATTTTATTTTTTTTAACACCTTATGAATTACTAAGGTTGATGATTTTGCTTGTTTATTTTTTAATACAGTTAAGTGTGAGTGGAGACTCAATAGAAATAGTTGAAAGAGAGCATCAGTATATAAAAATCCATAATATGGATTCTAAAATCAATTTTGCAATATAACTCGAGAAAATTCTTCCAAAGGAAGGTGAGAAACTGTTGAGAAAAATGTAAGACTTTTTTTCTTTTCACTTGCAGAGTGTGTATCATTCTTCTAGTAGCATTTCATTTAAAATATGAATTCTAGCAGAACAAGAAAGACTGTACCCAGCATCTACAGGGCCTTACCAACAGGACAGCTGTTCAACAGTGGTTTTATTATACTACAGTAATATTAACAGCTAGAGAAACTTGACATTATACCGATTACAAATATTATATGTAATATATAAACATAGAAAGTCTATAAGTATGCAATCAAAAACAAAATCAAAATGACACTGCATGAGCATAATTAGATAATATTCTAAAATTAGTCTGACTGTTAGAAATACTTATGCCTGAACACCACCAAGAACATTGGATGTTGTGATTCTGGTGTATAGTCAGGCTGAGAGCCTAATTTAGACCCCAGAGGATCTGGACATCCTAAGGGAATAATCAGATTAGAAAACAGATACACATAAAGATGTCTATCACTGAATTATTTACAATAGCAATTAATGACTTGTTATTATAGGAAATTAAGTAAATGTTATATAAATGGACTAACATGTGGCTATTCATAATTATGAAGATAGATAATTTAAAGATATAAGATATTCTCATATCATTAAGAATTTACTACAATGCAGGGTCCATGGAGGCAGGAACTTTTGTCTCTTTGGTTCACTGCTTTATCCCTTGCCTGCCTCGATAGTATTTGGCACATAGCATGTGGTCATTAAATATTGTTGAATTAAGCAACAATGATTTTAATAATAACAAATAATAAAAAATAATAATAATAATAAAAAATAAAAAATTTAATAATAATTTAATATAATTAAAATAATAAATGATTTTAAAAGCAAGATAAAATGCACGCATAGTAATAGCTCAGTTATATTAAGAGTCATTATGAAGTTGAAGGAAATATGCTATTTTGTTTTCCACTCAGAAAAAAAATTAAAAGCCAAATAAAAAATTTTAAGTGAGAATCTATGCTCACAGCCTTTTTTAAGCTACTATGTGGCATGATATTGCTTATATGTGGAATCTAAGAAAAGGATACAAATGAACTTATCTACGAAAAAGTAGAGTCACAGATGTAGAAAACAAACCTATTGTTACCAAGGGGTAAGGGTAGGGAGGGATAAATTGGGAGATTGGGATTGACATATACACATTGTGTGTGTGTGTGTGTATATGTGTGTGTGCTCAGTCATGTCCAACTCTTTGGTGACCTCATGAACTATATATAGCTCACCAGTCTCCTCTGTCCATGGAATTTCTTGATCTTCCATGGACAGAGAAGCCTGGCAAGCTACAGTCCATAAGTTTGCCAGGACCTCCTCCAGGGGATTTCCTTCTCCAGGGGATCTTCCCAACTCATGGATCAAAGCTGTGTCTCTTGCATCTCCTGCATTGGAAGATAGATTCTTTACCACTGCACCACCTGTGAAGCCCATGAACACATTACTATACATAAAACAGATAACTAATAAGGATTTACTGTATAGCACAAAGAACTCTATTCAATATTCTGTAATAACCCATACAAGACAAGAATCGTAAAAAGAGTGAATATATGTATAACTGATGCACTTTGTTGTACACCTGAAAGTAACACAACGTTGTGAATCAACCACATTCTAATAGCAAATTTTTAAAAAGCTACTACATGGTAAAGTAATTCAAATTCTGAATATTGAAGTTGGGCATTCATAAATGCATTTCCTCATGTATTCTCCTAGATTAAAACTTTAGAATATCAGGCAAGAGTACAAAGCTTGGTTTTGGCAGGAAAATGCCAGAGGTGGGATTCACAGGAACCCACAGAAAGGCCCTGTGTGTCTCTGAAAACCCTGCAATTTCAACCCCCATAAGAGTTTCCTAGAGATTTAATTTGATGCTTGACACATCGCTGTGCTTCTCATTGACATGGAGGGCACTCTGGCTCTGCTTGCTTATCCCACAGCAAAGGAGGCCTGTTGGGCACATAAGGTGTGCACAAATGCTTGATGATTGACTGGTTGATTGGAAAGAGGCAGATATGAGTCTGGAGGACAGGCTGTCAGTTCCAGATGGTCCCTTGAGCAAGAACAGGAGGCAATCCAGGAAACTCTGCCCCAGAAAAACCACAGGCTGTCAATTACATGCATCAAGCACTGTTGAGAAGAGGCAAAGCGGAAGCAAAAAGGAGCTAAGAAGTTATTCTTCTTGGATGTATAGTTTCCACAGATCTTCATTTCACCTTTACCAATTGGTAGGATATTCCCAGGAGCCCTTGCGTCCACATACAACCCTCCAAGTCTCTACACATCTCTGTGCAATTAGATGGACTTGAAGGAAAAACAAATTGGCTCATGATTCTATTTCCTTCCCACCCTCCCCTCCCAGCACTATTCTTTCAATCATTTTTCCTCTTTTTTTTTGGAAAAAGTTTATTTGCTGCCAAAGAAAAAGTGTGGTCTTTGTTATTAATGTTGTAGAAATACAAATATGTCCACCTCGGAAAGGAGTCTTCATTAACTCCCACAGCCCAGAAAATTAAGGCACGCCTCATCAGCATTGGAGCTTGCTGTCGACTAAATTGCAAGGGACTAGTTGAGTTGCTGGGATTCATAATGCTGATAGAGCGGTTTCCACGTGAATGAAGGATAAACAGCGATTAATTTCAGCCAATAAATAATGGTTTGAGGCCCACATTGAAAGAGGAACAATTACTTTTCCATTTTTCCTGCCAAATGAGCTGATAAGAGAAAACAGGGGAGTTGGCCACGTAAATCAGTCTTAATTTTATCTTCCCCATTAAAAAGCAGCCATTAAGACCATCTTCGGCTCATTTCATCCTCCTCTTGTTTCACTTTTTCAATTTGCACAAAAGGGGGGAGTTTGCTCGTCATAAAATTTCACTTTGGCCAACCTATCATTTGCATCTGGGCCAATAAATAGCAATTAGCATAAACATTTAAATCAGGAACTGGAACAAATTCTTGTTCCCCCAGCAAGCTGTTAAATTACAGTATTTTACTATATATAAGAAGCTCTAAACAAAAGATCTGTCGGCCACTATTACCCTCTTCCAAATAGGACATGGTTGAAAGAGAAATGATAACTCCAAACCCACAAACTTCTCACTCAGATCCAGCATATCTGTCTCATGTGAACTTGACCTGTAGAATCAATGTTTCTTGTCCGCTGGTTAAGTTCTCATACCAAATAAGTAACTTGTAACTCAGTTTTCTGAATTATGAAAATCACCGTATGGACTTCTTTGGATACATAAATGCTTTGCCTTATTATTAAAAGATGCATCAACAAGAGTTATTTGGAGCCGAAATCAAAGTTCTTTATACGAAGCATAATGAAATGCATATACTAAAGAGATACAAACTGGCTAATTTTGTGATTAAAGTGCCCTTCTGAGTTCAGAGGGGAAAAAAGAAATGTTTTATGATCAAAATCTCAGTGCAAAAAGGTCCAGACCTATAGCTCGTCCCCCCTAGCACTTGTTTTTCCCAGTGGCTGCTGGAGATGGTTTGTTAAGAGATTGGTTGTCTTGTCCATGCCAAACTCTCTAACTATTCCTTCCTCCCGTCCTTTCCGCTGGCAAACCTAAGTTTGTGGGGTGCACGTGTACACACCGAGTGAGTGAGTGAGTGAGTGAAAGTCGCTCAGTCGTGTCCGACTCTTTGCTACCCATGGACTACACAGTCCATGGAATTTTCTAGGCCAGAATACTGGAGTGGGTAGCCTTTCCCTTCTCCAGGGGATCTCCCCAACCCAGGAATCGAACTGGGTCTCCTGCATTCAGGCGGATTCTTTACCAACTGAGCTATCAGGGAAGCCCCATGTACACACTACTGTATTTAAAATGAATAACCAACAAGGACCTACTGTATAGCACCTGAAATTCTGCTCAATTCTGTGACAGCCTAGATAGGTGGGGAGTTTGGGGGAGAATGGATTCATGTCTGTGTATGGATGAGTTCTTTTGCTGTCCACCTGAAACTATCACAACATTGTTAATTGGCTATCACCCAATACAAAATTAAACGCTTTTTAAAAAAGAGATTAATCGTCTCACACATGTTGTTCTCAAAGACAGAAATATAACCCCATTTGCCTTTATCTAAACCTACATTTTTGGCCCACGCTCTTTCTTGATACTTCAAGGGCCATGATGAGGCTTTACAGAGAGATATGCGGAGGACAAATACAGAGATGGGCCCTAGGTTGCCAAACCAAATATTAAGCCTCATACCTTCTTTCTCTTTAAGCTCTTTTATCAGCAAGCAAAACTTAGTTCATTATTTATCTATGGCTCATTGAAAGTCAAGGTGAGTGCTTCTCTCGATTAGGCCCTAATTAATTTTGGCTGGAAATCCAGAGTGGAACAGAGTGGTCTTGATGCTTTTTATGAAGGCTTTCATTGGAAAGATTTGAGTTTACCAATGAAACACTATTAATTGCTTCCAGTTTGCATACATATGAAAAGTTTCCTTGTAATTATACAGGTTCCAGTGAAAAGAGAGTTCCTTATTGCTTTTGAGAAGTGATTCTCTTACATCTACCAAGCATTTAAAAAGGGAAAGGATTTTGCCTGACTTCTAAGGAATTTAAGCACAGTCACCCTGATGTCAACTAAAAACATTAAGAGCAATGCCTCCACCATCTCTGGCATTAACCAAATGTTGAAGGGCATTGCTTCTTCTTGTAGCACATCAAAAAATAGCAATAGCTTGACTTTTAGCTTTGAGTTTACAGTTTACCTATTGAGTTATGCAAATGTGCAGGTCCTTACTTTGTTTTTTTTCTCTTTCTAGCCCCCACTAAACAATTTACTGCCCCTTAACCTGTTACGTCTATATATGGCCCTGGGAGAAAAATAAGAAAGAAAAGGGAAGAGGTACTTGTGTTCTGCCTCAATGTTTAAGGGCATAAGCAAAACCAAAGGCACCAGGAATCCCAAAAAGTTTCTCTCCTTCTGCCTCAAGTGTGCATGTGTGCATGCTATGTCACTTCAGTTGTGTCTGACTCTTTGCAACCCTACGGACTGTAGCCCACCAGGCTCTTCTGTCCTTGGGACTGACTCTCCAGGCAAGAATGCTGGAGTGGGTGACCATGCCCTTCTCCAGGGGATCTTCCCAACCCAGGGATCGAACCCACATCTACTGTGTCTCCTGCATTGACAGGCAGGTTCTTTACCACTAGTTCCCCCTGGGAAGCCCACAGTCTCGACTACCACCTTCTCAAATGGATGATGATTAATTTAATCTACAAATATGTATTGGGACCTTCTGTGTGCCAGACTGTGGTAAAAGCACTGAATGCAAGGCCTCTGCCCTTCTCACCTCAAATTTGGGGTAAGAAAATTTAACAGAACAAGTGAGAAACATGTGCCAGGTTACACGTCAATAAGCCTCAAAGCACCAATAATTATATTGGTTTGCAAAAGCATATGAACTGCTCTCCAGTAGAATACAAAAAGCAAGAGGAGCTAGACTATATTATCCATAATAACAGCAAACATTGGAGCACCCTCTGATTTGTCTGTAATGCTGGTGATGGAAAACATTTGGACACATGTTCAGTGTTTTATTAAACTAAAAGGCAACTGTGTTGAGAGAGTTTCTCAAGAAACCCAGCTCTAGTAAATAGACACACCATTTAAGTTTCAGAGGATGCAGCCAAAATAATGCTGTGTTTCCTCACCAGTTTCTTGCCTAGGGCACACAGCAAAACTCTGCTTCCCATGCAGTTAGGTTGTGGTTGGGTAAACTCTGGTTAATGAAATGTGGGCAGAAGTTACATGAGCCGCTTCCAGGATGGGCCCTAAGATCACCTCATCTCAATTATTTCTTCCCTTTCCTTGGTAACCTTGGGGCCACAAGTTTCAGATGGAATAGCTACAAGATGAAGAAGGGCAGTATTAAACTGTAACATGAATGCAATAACAGCTTTTAGTATGCTAAACCACTAAGATTTCTGGGCTTATCTATGTGGCAGCTGGTACAATTACTATAAATATTACAGAGTAGGGAGAAACAAGTAGGGTGATCAAAAAAATTTTTTTTTCTCTCTCTGATTGGGACAAGCAAAGATTAGACTTGTAGAATGCCCAGGGACTATGGAACTGTTTTTTCTAATACTGCTTAGTGAATAACAAAAATCAAAGTTGAGCAAATTATATAGTAAATTAGGACAGAATAGGGCAAAGTACATTTCCCTGGGATCAATGGGGAGCAGAAAGACAATGGCTCTTCCAAGGGAAAGAAACTAAATGACCAGCTAAGGAATTGAATGAAAAATTGTTTAGTCCTATGGACAAGCTGTCTGGAAAGTGGAAGAGGTGAGAGGGGTGGGGAGACTTTCAGACAAAGTTAAGGAGAGTGAATGTCAAAAGTCAAAGTGCTTAAAGTAAATTAAGACATAATATTTTGAACAAATATCATAACACCCTTTATTAAGTGGATAGATACGCTACATAGCAAACCATGCTCATCAACATAGTAGCATATTCGGATTCTTATATGTTTTATTTGTGATCTACATATTATATATTATAAAATGAATCTGTTTGAGGTCAATTCTGTTTCATTGATTTGCCTGTTGTCTTGTTGCAATAAGACAAAATAAATTAACATTAAAAAAAAAAACTTTAGACTATCTTTAGTAGTTTGGAGATTGTTGTTGAGTTACTGAGTCATGTCTGACTCTTTGTGACCCCATGGACTGTAGCCCACCAGACTCCTCTGTCCGTGAGATTTTTCCAAGCAAGAATACTGGAGTGGGTAGCCATTTCCTTCTCCAGGGGATCTTTCCGACCCACGGATCGAATCTGCATCTCCTGCATTGGCAGGCTGATTCTTTACCACTGAGTCACCAGGGAAGCCCCACTTTGGAGATTACACACACACACACACACACACACCACATTTTATTGTAGAATATTTTGAAAATAATGAAAGTGTAAAGAAAGAAATCAAACTCTACTATTTTTCCTCCAGATAATACAGTAGCATTTGTATGAATGTGTATATGCCAATTTTGCAAAATAGATGTCAGCCAAATGTCAAGATATTACCTAATTTTGAGATTTGCTCCATGATTTTTTTTCTCCTACCATTTGTTTATTATTAAAACTGCCTATTGGTTTTCCATCTCAAGGACAGCAAAGTCTGTATTTATGTACAATTATACCCCCTGGGCTACAGGTGTGTCCAGATACTGACTGCCTCAGTTAATAGGACTGTCTAGGGCTCCTTGGATGGCTCAGCAGGTAAAGAATTTGCCTGCAATGCAGATGAAACAGGAGATGTGGGTTCGCTTCCCGGGTCGGGAAGATCCCCTGAAGAAGGACATGGCAACCAGCTCTAGTATTCTTGCCTGGAAAATCCCATGAACAGAGGAGTCTGGCAGGCTACAGTCCAAAGGATCTCAAAGAGTTGGACACAATTAAGCACACAGGCACAACAGAAGGGCTGAGGCTGTCAAGAACCTCACCCACTTATCCTGCTGCTTTTGTTAAGTCACTTCAGTTGTGTCCGACTCTGTGCGACCCCATGGACGGCAGCCCACCAGGCTCCCCCGTCCCTGGGATTCTCCAGGCAAGAACACTGGAGAGGGTTGCCGTTTCCTTCAATGCATGAAAGTGAAAAGTGAAAGTGAAGTCGCTCAGTCGTGCCTGACTCTTAGCGACCCCATGGACTGCAGCCTACCAGGCTCCTCCTTCTATGGGATTTTCCAGGCAAGAGTACTGGAGTAGGTTGCAATTGCCTTCTCTGCCCACTTATGCTAGAGTATTATAAAAATATCATTGTTTTCTATGTTTGCTGTGACCTGAAAGAGATTCAGAAACATTGTAGATTACTTTCTTCTCTCCAAGTAAACATTTTTAGATTAAATTTGTTAGTGCTACTTAAAGTTATTATTTATTCTAATAATGCATTAGTTCTATTTAACTTGTTTCCATGTTTATTATCATTTCTTTATATTATACCATTTCCAAGTTTAAATCCACTTTTAATTTTGCTGGAGTTTATCTTTATAATATTTTTTCCCAGGAAAAGTAGAGAACTGGTATATTTTTGAGCCCTTTTTACCAAAGAGCCTCTTTATTTGATTTAGCACATAAGCAATACCTTGAGTTGGTATTTAATTCTTAGGTCCCAAACTGTTTCCCTTAAAAATCAGAAAGTATCATTCCCTCATCACCTTTGGCATTCAGTAAGGCCAGAATACTTATAACTATTTTATTTATTATTAAAACCCATTTTTTCCTATAATATGGGTTTCTAATCAAATTTATCTAGATTTTAGACATCTCTTCAAATTCTTGGTTGGTACTTATTAAGCTCAGAAATTTTTTTTCTGTTCTAACTGTGATTAATTCTATCTTTTTATTCTGGCTTGACCCTTTGACATACAATAAATTAATGTTAATTTTATAAATACTTATTGAGTACCTACCATGGGAATTGGTGGGTAAGGCGAATACATTGGGAATTGGTGAGTAAGGTGAATACAACAGTGAATAAGAAAGAATCATTGCTTCCTCCACTGATTTTACTAGCTTAATAAAATAATGCCTAACAATTAAGGAAAAGTATAGGATCCTAACTTCCAAGATGCATATTCATAAGAGTTAGCATGAGGATTCACTCTTTATCCTCTGTACCTGTTTCTTATTTTATTTTACATTTTTGTCATTATGTTCTGCATTTTATATAATTCTTTTAGAATTCTTTTTCCTCATCACTCTTAAAATTGTCTAACATTTCATTTCTGCTCTTAACCACCTTCAATGAAAAATTTAATTCTACTCATACTTCGTGCTCCATACATACTTTTCTTATTGTATTTATCTCCCTTCTCATCACATTCTTCCCTCCAGTCTCTTCAAAATAGAGTCTTTAGTTCCTTTATTATAGGGAAATATTTTCCAAGTCAAAAAAATTGAGATATAACTTACATACCATCCAATTCACCATCTTAAAATATATAATTCAGTGGGGATTTTTAAATATATTTTTAAGGTTGTGCAGTCATCACCATTGTCTCAATCTAATTCCAGAATACTTTCATCAGCTGTAAAACAAACTTCATATTTGCTGACAGTCACTTCCCATCCTCATAACTTGTCAGCCTCTGGAAATCACCAGTCTACTTTCTATCTCTGTGGATTTGTCCATTTCAGACATTTCATATAAATGGAACCATACAAGTGGTCTTTGAATCTAGTTTCTTCTACTCAGCACAATGTTTTTGAGATTCTTTTACATTGTAACATATATGAGTACTTAATTCCTTTTTGCTGAATAATATTCCACCACATGGATGCACTAGATTTTGTTTCTACATTCATCAGTTGAGGGACCTTTGGAGGGTTTCTTTGGAGGCCACTTTGTGGCCATTTTGAATAATGCTGTTATCTACATTTGTAAACAAGTTTTTGTATGAACTTATATTTCCATTCTCGTGGGTATACAGCTAGAAGTGGAATTGCTGGGTCAAATAGTAAAAAAAAGGGGATTTCTCAGGTGGCACCAGTGGTAAAGAACCCACATGCCAATGTAGGAGACATAAGAGACAAGGATTCAGTCCCTGGGTTGGGAAGATTCCCTGGAGGAGGGTGTGGCAACCCACTCCAGTATCCTTGCTTGGAGAATCCCATGGACAGAAAGCATTAATGGGCTACAACCCATGAGGTCAAAAAAACTTAGCAACTAAATCACCACCACGATAGCTAGCCTAGTGGATGTGAAGTTCTGTCTTATTGTGGTTTTGATTTGCTTTTTCCTAAAGACTGATAGGGCTTCCTTTGTAGCTTAGTCAGTAAAGAATCTGCCTGTGGTGCAGAAGACCCGGGTTTGATCCCTGAGCTGGGAAGATCCCCTGGAGAAGGAAATTGCAACCCACTTCAGTATCGTTGCCTGGAAAATCTCATGAACAGAGGAGCCTGGTGGGCTGCAGTCCATGGGGTGACAAAGAGTTGGGCACAACTGAGCGACTAACACTTACTTCAGTTCAATTCAGTCACTCAGTCATGTCCGACTCTTTGCAACCCCATGAATCACAGCACGCCAGGCCTCCCTGTCCATCACCAACTCCTGGAGTTCACTGAGACTCATGTCCATCGAGTCAGTGATGCCATCCAGCCATCTCATCTTCTGTCGTCCCCTTCTCCTCCTGCCCCCAATCCCTCCCAGCATCAGAGTCTTTTCCAATGAGTCAACTCTTTGCATGAGGTGGCCAGAGTACTGGAGTTTCAGCTTTAGCATCATTCCTTCCAAAGAATACCCAGGGCTGATCTCCTTCAGATTGGACTGGTTGGATCTCCTTGCAGTCCAAGGGACTCTCAAGAGTCTTCTCCAACACCACAGTTCAAAGGCATCAATTCTTCGGCACTCAGCCTTCTTCACAGTCTAACTCTCACATCCATACATGACCACAGGAAAAACCATAGCCTTGACTAGACGAAGCTTTGTTGGCAAAGTAATGTCTCTGTTTTTGAATATGCTATCTAGGTTGGTCATAACTTTCCTTTCAAGGAGTAAGCATCTTTTAATTTCATGGCTGCAGTCACCATCTGCAGTGATTTTGGAGCTCAAAAAAATAAAGTCTGCCACTGTTTCCACTGTTTCCCCATCTATTTCCCATGAAGTGATGGGACCAGATGGCATGATCTTAGTTTTCTGACAGTTGAACTTTAAGCCAACTTTTTCACTCTCCTCTTTCACTTTCATCAAGAGGCTTTTTAGTTCCTCTTCACTTTCTGCCATAAGGGTGGTGTCATCTGCATATCTGAGGTTATTGATATTTCTCCGGGCAATCTTGATTCCAGCTTGTGCTTCTTCCAGCCCAGCATTTACTTACTTAATGACTAATAATGTGAGCATCTTTTCATATATTTATTGGCCATTTATGTTTATTCTTTGGAGAAATATATATTTAGATGCATTTTTAACTGGATATTTGTCTTTTTGTTGTTGAGTTATAAGACTTCTTCATACATTCTGGACATCAGAACTTTATCAGATATATGATTTACATATACTCTCTCCCATTATGTGGACTGTCTTCTCACTTTCTTGGCATTGCCTTTTATTGAAAAATACTTTAAATTTTAATGGCGTCAGATTTTTAAATCCCTTCTTTGGTTGCTTACGCTTTTGGTGTTATAACCAAGAAACTGTTGCCTAAAGCAAGCTCACAAAGATGTATGCTTATGATTTCCTCTGAGTTTTGTGATTTTATCTCTTTCATTTAGGTCTTTGTTTCATTTTGAGTTGATTTTTTATATTGTATAAAATATGGGTTCTGGTTCATTGTTTCTCAAGTAGCTATCCAGTTGTTCTATCCTTATTTGTTGGAAAGCTGTTCTTTTCCTATTGAACTGTCTTGGTACATTTGTTGAAAATCAGTTCCCCATCAATGTATGGTTTATTCCCCTGGTCTATATGCAGATCCTTATACCAATATTACACTCTCGATCACTGTTGTGTTGTGGCGAGTTTTGAAATAGGGAAGTGTGACGTCTTTAACTTTGTTCTTTTTCATGATTGTTTTGGCTGTTCAGGGACCCTTTCATATCATATGAAATTTAGGATGCATTTATTCATTTCTGCAATAAATACACAATTTTGATAGTTATCACATTAAATATATAAATCTGTTTGGAAAGTGTTGTAATCTCAGTAATATTAAGTCTTCCAATCCATGACACAGGAAACTGTGCTGTCCATTTGGATCTTCTTTAATTTCTTTCAACAATATTCTGTAGTTTTCAGTTTACAACTCTTATACTTCTTTGGTTAAATTTATTTCTAATTATTTTGTTCTTTTTGCTTCTATTATGAAGGGTGTTGACCTTTATTTTGGAATATTTCAAACTTACAGAACTGTTAAAATAATATCTAATACAATAGAGTCCATTTATCTTTACTTGGATTCACCAATGTTACCATTTCGACATGTTTGCTTTTTATTATTATTTTCTCTCTTCCTTCTTCCCTCTTTCCCACTCTCTTTTCCCTCCTTGGAAAAATACTTTAAAATTTCACAAAACTGACTTACAAATGAACATTTTGAATGGTACTTATATCATTTGAGAACTTCTAATTTTTAAAAGAAACATCAAAAAGATGCTGCTGGGTCTTTCTGATACTTCCCCTACCTGAATGTTACCATTTTGAATACTGATTGTAACTGTTTGGGCATGAAACAGGATGGTTAACAATGCCTCCGACTGTCAAAATGCAGATAAATTGGTTTCTACTGTCAACATATTCCAAGTGCCATGCATCCTGGAGTGGGAAAAAAAATCAAGAAATAGATGGGAAGCCTTTTGTGGAAACTCAGAGATGCCTCTTCATTATGGTTACAGTGAATTCTGGGAGAACAAAGGACAAGCAAAGACCCGTTTACACACACACACAAATCATGTTTTATTTATGCATTAATTTATTTAATAAATATTGTTTGAAAGTCTGTTATTATGAGGTGCCAGGTGCTTGGAATATAGAGATGAAAATAGTCCTGGAACTTGCCTGATGGAGGCTACAGGCTAGTGTGGTGAGAGACCAGGAATGAGCAAAGAAACATATACAAGGCCACAAGTTGCTGCTGCTGCTGCTAGGTCACTCCAGTCGTGTCCGACTCGTGCGACCCCATAGACGGCAGCCCACCAGGCTCCCCCGTCCCTGGGATTCTCCAGGAGAGAACACTGGAGTGGGTTGCCGTTTCCTTCTCCAATGCATGAAAGTGAAAAGTGAAAGTCAAGTCGCTCAGTCGTGTCCGACCCTCAGCGACCCCACGGACTGCAGCCTTCCAGGCTCCTCCGTCCATGGGACTTTCCAGGCAAGAGTACTGGAGTGGGGTGCCATTGGGTTGGCCAAAATGTTCGTTCAGGTTTTTTTTAATAACATTAAAAAAAATCTAAACAAACATTTTAGCCAACCCAATACAAGGAGAAGAAAGCACTTCTCTGAAAACAAGTGTTTTCATAACTTAATTAGCAGTAAAATGTGCACTGTATCACTATGATGTTTGCTTGGGTTTCCCAGGTGGTGCTAGTGGTGAAGAGTCCACCTGCCAGTGCAGGAGACACAGAGACATGGGTTGGGAAGATACCTCTGAGGGGGGCATGGCAGCCCACTCCAGTATTCTTGCCTGGAGAATCCCCATGGACCAGGAGTCTGCTGGGTTACAGCCCACGGAGTCACAAAGAGTCAGACACGACTGAAGTGACTGAGCATGCACGGAAGTTTGTTTACTTCTCTGATAAGAGAAAGAAGGCCTTTTTTGGCTGGAATTTTGTATCTCTTGCTATTTAATACTTTGGGATAGTGGGGATAGAATTTCTTAATCCATCCACAAAGGTAGAGCTACCCGCCTATCTCTTTAAACAAAAGTGTCCTAGCCATGGTGTGAGAGCATGCAGGCTGAAGGCTTGTGTACTGGCCCCTCCCACAGAAGGTGTGTTTGTGAATAAGAGACTTGACTGGTTGGAAAAACCTAGTAGACTATTAACACAGCACTCTGCTTAGAGTCTCCTGTCAGGCAAGAGATGGCTGCTTCCCTGTCCAAATAGTATATGTGCCACTAAATATGAGTCTTGGAAAGATGACTTGATCAATAGCTAAATTATTCCATGAGGCCAACATATTTAGAGGGCTTCTCTCACAGTCCCCATTCTCAGCCTTTCTCCATAAATAAATGTGTTTTGTTGAATTCAAGCAGAACAATTTTGTACAGGCTTTACATTGAATTCGGACAAATATTTGAGTCCAGATGAAATAAACAAGACTAGTCATCTAACCAGTTTAACCATGCTCATTTTAGAGAAAAGCACTGAATGCCACTTCACCTTCTAGCCAAGGGCAGTGTTTCCCCTCTTTAGAATGGGGCCAACACTTGGCGATTCCTATGTGGACAAAGTTCAATGTTCAGTAAATAGGTGTTTTTGAACCTGCTAATTCTTAGAACTCTTAGGGTCAAGGCCCAGGAAATTGTCATTTCTCACCAATGTTAGGTGTGTGAAATGGCTGTAATTCTGCTCAGATAACTAGACAGAGTTAAGCAGTGTGATCTTGATTGGTGAATTGCACTGCAAATTATTTCCTCTTATTTTAAACTTTTGTTTTTAAATAGGCAATGCTTCATAATTGTTAGACCTTCATTAAAAGGCTATCAGGACAGAGGTAGTAATTTGCCTATGTATCTATGTATCATGTTTTGAACTCTTGAGGGGAGAGGTGTGGGAAAGACTGCTAGGTTATTAATATTTCTGTATATCTCTAGAAACAAATAGTTCTTACATGAAATCCATTGAATCTAAAGTAGCATTTACATGATGTCAAATACTGGATGAAGAAGAAAATTCTGTTATCTGAATGTTGAATCATACAACATCTACATCAGCGTAATGTAAAAAGACCACGTAATTGGCCAGATGTTGGGCTTTTCACTAGATTGGTTATTTTCAAATTAGTTTCTACCCCAACACTCGTGAGGGTTGCAACACACCCCATCAGTTAGAGTATGTCTCAAAGGGAATGGGGGCCAGTTAAGCTCCGGATGGAGGGAGAGGGGTGGAGAAAGTCCCTCAGGTGACTCTGAAATGTGCCCCTAGGGGACCATCATGTGGTAAAGACTAAGTAGAAATGAGGCATTTTATGAGTGAACTGTCTCAGTGGCATTACACTGAAAAATGACATCATCAATTATGGTATTTAAGTCTTCCATTTTCAAAGATGCAAACTCTAGACTGATTTTAAGACTAGGCTTACAGGAGCAACCAGAGAGAGAAAACTAGTTAAGAACGACCGAGGGGAATTGATCAACTTTGACAACTGTGTGAGGATGTTGAGACCACACTGCTACCCGCTGCTTCTTTCTACATAATCATTTTGGGGATAGGGGAGGGGAATAGGACTTAGTTAAGCAAGAACTCTTTTTCATCTATATTTTCTTTATCTATTCACTCACTCAACATGCATTCTGGCACATCTATAGGGTATCCCACTGGGTTCTACAATTTAATATTATATAGCCTGGTAAGTTGCCAGTTTCTTGGGTATTAAAAAAATCTTGAATTGCTTTCAAAAACCAGTCCAATAGATGCATTTCAGCTTTAGGAGTGTAAAATGAAATAAAGGCCAGTTTTAAATTTAAAAAGTGAATCTTCCTTATGCTCTTTTTAAAGCTTTATGCCATATGCAGTTTTCCAGTTCCATGTTCTGTATATTTGTATAACTACATGTTATGCACATATATCTATATGCCCATGGTACACAGACACACACAATTTAACTATATTAAACCAAAGATTAATGTCCAGAATTAGGTGACTAATATTCCACATGAGCTTGACCATTTAATTAATATCAAATGTTCAAACATAAAATAAAATATAAGAACTCTTACCCTCGCTTTAACATATAATTTACCTAGACAATTAAGAAAGATGGAATCACAGAAGTATAATATGCTTATAGCTCTGTTCCCTTTATCTTGATTAATTGTTTTGTTCCTGACCATGCCTGGGTGGATTCCCAATTTCTGAGGTCCCACCGTAGGTATATCCAAATGTGAAACTCTTTCTTGTTACCTATGACTCAGAAGAAAAATGGGCATAGCTGTATCAGTGAAGCTTAACAGGACTGTCAGTTAGTTCCAGAAATAACCTTGACACTTTCCCACTGCAAAATCTATCTGCAAGCTTTTGTACTAGGCATGGTCCAGCTGTAAACCCAATTACAAAACAAGGTATTTTCCAAAAATTATTTCTCAGAAAAGCGAGTCACCTTGTGCTTGAAGGCTTAAGAGCTTTCTCATGTCCAAGTGGCACTCTCAGTTACTTCATTTTGAAAAGTAACACACTGTTTATGAAAAAAATAAAAAAAACAGCTCTAAATGACCTCAATTAATATTGCTTGTGGAAACAGCGTAATAAGAAAAGGTGTCTAAGAAATATAACAGGATGGTAATTATACTACAATTTCAGGTATTGTCTGCCATTATATTCAAGATTTCTAAAAAAATGTTTTTATTTTATATTGGAGCATAGTTGATTAACAATGTTGTGTTTGTTTCAGGTATACAGAGAAGTGATTCCATTATACATATTCATGTATCTATTTCTTTTCAAATTCTTTTCCCATTTAGGTTATTACAGAGTACTGAACAGTGTTCTCTGTGCCATTCAGTAGGTCCTGTTAATTATCCATTTTATACACAGCAATGTGTACATGTCACTGTGTACGTCATCACGTGTCCCAGGCTCCCGGTGTATCCCTCACCACTTGCCCTTCCCTCTGGTAACCTTAGGTTTGTTCTCTGGTAAGTCTGTGAGTCTGTTTCCGTTTCATAAATAAGTTCTTTCTATCATTTTCTTTAGATTCTCATATAAACGATATCATATGATATTTGTCTTTGACTTATTTCACTTAGTATGATAATCTCCAGGTCCACCCACGTTGCTTTGGCATATATTCAAGACTTTTAAACACCACTTTAAAACAATACCATGCTGTGAAACTACAAGCATACACTTACAGGATGAATAGAAAATCAAAAGTTATCTGAATGTGATATGCATGTCACTATGACACCGGATGATCTTTTTAGTGACACTCTTCATATGGAGTTTTAAAGGTGCTATATCTCAAACAGTCTAGAATAAAGTGCAACAGGAAAACCACTGCAACTCTGATGACAAATGAGGCTCAGTGGTGGTAAAGACACTGGTGTCAAAGATGCAAGGGAAGAGTTTGAGTAAAACTGTTACATGAAATGTGAGATTAGACAAAGCATTTACTTTTAAAATTGGTATATTATGCTGTGAACATATAAATCTCTAAAGGAAATTATATAAGTAGATTTTGACTATTCTAAATGTATCACAAAATTATTTATTTTTAAGTTCAAAAATTATTTAAAAAATCTTAACAATGGGATAAATGAATCCTGCCTTATAGCTGAGCTCACATTATAAGTGGGTATATATGGTATTATGTTTATATCTTTAGATTTCAATGTTAAGTGTGTTAACCTGTGCCTGACTCGAATAAGTCATTTATTCAATTTAAACACCAAGCATTATTACTTTTCATAATCATTATTTCATGTTCATGATAATAGCAGCCTATATCTATTTTTTCCTTTTTCTTTTTCTTAAACTTTGCCGATATGTTAAGTCATTGTAATCAGAAATAATAGTTATAATATGAAATTTTCTCTGGTGCAACATGATCAGATTTAGCAAATAAACTATAAGATGGCTGATTAAATTTCAACCTCAGATAAACAATGAATCATTTTTTAGTATAATTTGTCCCATGAAATATTTGAGATACACATGCAGTTTAAAAATCAGCTGTTTACCTGATGTATTAATAACTGAGTGTCTTGTATTTTATCTGGCAACCCTTCCTAGAGTGAATTAAGAATTGACTTTTGTTATAAGGAATGTGTGGGGGAAAGTGTGAGTGGGATTTTCAGTATGTTCATGTTAAGGTAGATTTATTTTCCTGATTCTCAAACACTGACAAATAGGCATAAATTCAGCCTGCCTGACTGGCTCAGTACCTACAATATTCAGTCCAAAATAACCCCTTTCTATGTCTTTCTGGTGTCTTCCTGTCCACAGCTCATATATGTATCTTTAAAAAAATTTTATTTTTATTGGAGTACAGTTGATTTACAATGTTGTGTTTGCTTCAGGTATACAGCAAAGTGAATCAGTTATACAGGTCACATATGTCCACTCTTCTTCTTTTAGATTCTTTTCCATACAGGTCATTACAGAGTATTGAGTAGAGTTGTATTGCTATGCGAGTCAGACACAGATATACAAATGTCATATAAAATTGCTTATATGTGGAATATAAAATAAATAAAGGGTCTAAAACTTATTCACAAACCAGAAGTGGAGTCACAGATTGTAGAAAACAAACTTATGGTTACTAGCGGGGGTGGTTGGGGAGGGATAACTGGAAGGCTGGGACTGACATATGTATCTTTTGCTTTCACTCTGGATCTGTTTTAGACACAAATTGCATGAAGGAAGCCATATCAAACAAAGTGATGCTGTGCAGGATGCCAGAAAGAATTGGATGGGGTGCTGCCCATTATTCTAATGATAGCAAATGCTCAGTGCATCAGAGAAACATTCCTCTGAGGTGTATTCTAGGATATATAAAAACATCATAAAATTCCAGATTCTTCTTATTATCTTTCCAGCCTTCCAAAATGTTTAAAAAAAAAAAAGCGGGGTTACATGTAGGACCCAGTGTTGTTTCTGCGTGACATCAATGCCCGTTACTGTTGCACATACAATATAAACGTTCCACAGGGTCATCAGGAGCCCGACAGTGCGAAGTTTCCTAAGGCGATTTATTCCTACCTGGTGGGCGCTGAAATCTCCTTTGTGTATAGGAGCCAAATGTGTTCCAGCAATAAATAGCAGAGAAAGCACTACTGCGGCTGTTTCCTCCCACCTCAAGTGCAGACCTTGGTGGATCAGACGAATTCATCCCTCTCTTGAACCATGGACAGGGTGCTTTGGCACTAGCACAAAAGTCACACTACTCTAGTCTGTTATTGGTTAACTAGACAAAACCCAACAGGTCGGGTGACCTATTTTTGCTTTTTGACAGTGCAAGTCAAAGTACTTAACTTCAATCACGATCTCATTTGCCAACCCCTCCCCTCAAAATAAAAAGCATGACAGTGAACACTAATATGATGGTAATTTCATATTGTTTCTGCTTATGAATTTGTCTTTCCCTTATTAATCATCCAATAAAGTACTGACACTGCAGAATCCTGACGTGGCTCAACAAACCATGGACTAAGGACAGTAGCACCCTAAAGGAAGAGGCTCCAGGCGAACTGGAGAAGCGCAAAGCTTTTATTAACACCAGAGGCCCATTAGACTGCTCTCTGTTCACCTTCAGTGGAGCAATAAATGAAGAGAGGTTCACCGGAGAGGACTCCTACTGTCTTTGTGCTGGTAATGCCCAGCCAAGCTGTAGTCATGTTGTAACGCTTGTAAGAAACAGATGTTCCTTCCCTGACAAATCTCCTTTCTTGATTTATTATTCATTTGCTCAAATCACAATGGAAAGTCTTTGGCCCATTAATTAAATTCCAAGCAAAATAAAATTTGCAGCAGAACTCATTACTGGTAAATGACTTTGACACTTCATCAGATTTGAAGGTAAAACAGGCGACTTTAGGAAGTTAAAGGTGGAGGGAGCCTAGGCCTTTTCTGCAACCACTGCAAGATGATAAAGATTGTGATGAAATTTTTATGTTAAGTACTGATCTTGGAAAGTTCAATTTTCTCCCCCCACCCACCATCCAATCTCCACCCTGCCCCCACCACAATCTACCTCCTGGCTTCTTTTAAAGGAAAGTCTGAAGGAGACACTTAGATTTCAAATATATTTATATATGTGGGTATCATGTCTTGTTCCCAACACTGCAGCACGTATTTTTTTTTTTTTTTCAGTATGCAGAGAAGCTTGGCACATTGTATATTTGATGTATTGCCTTTTGAATAAAGGTCCAAGGGAAATCCAATCACCATGAACTGCAGCATGATAAAAGAATTAAAACTAGGACTTGGGAACAGAGCAAAGGAAATTTTGATATCCTGATCTGAATGTCCAAAATTATTTGCTAGAGGAAAGCAAAGATGTTAGAATTTCAAGCCAGGCATGAATTACACCAAATCACAAAGCAATTCAAAGTGAAAGAAGACAAATGCTTTTAGAGGGAAAGCAGGACTCTTGGTTTTCTTTAGAAATTGACACACATTGAAAATAAAATTTTGGTTAATGTGAAAAAGATAACCAGTTATACAATAAAATATGCTTACATGAGAAGCTGAATTCTATTTCTATTTATGGAATGTTAGTTTTAGGTGTGAGTCTTATTAGTCAAATCTACCTGGTTTCAATAATTCAAATACCATTTCCCAAGCAATTGTGTGCCATTAAGCATATATATATATATACACATTTAAAACATGCTACATCTTGAATCTAGGCCACAGTAAGAGGAAATACTTAATAAATACAAAGCTAACAAGGCTTTGTTAAGGAATGAGACTAATATATTTTTACCGATTGATCCAACTATCCATTTCCATTATAAGGATTTTGGTGAAGATGCACCACCTGGTATTAAGTGTCTCTGTTAGTCCACTTCATGGTTCACTTCTAGTTCAGTCGTTCAGTTGTGTCCGACTCTTTGCGACCCCAAGAATTGCAGCATGCCAGGCCTCCCTGTCCATCAACAACTCCCAGAGTTCACCCAAACTCTTGTCCACCGAGTCGGTGATGCCATCCAGCCATCTCATCCTCTGTCGTCCCCTTCTCCTCCTGCCCCCAATCCCTCCCAGCATCAGGATTATGAAATTATGAAGCTTTCGAGAAAATATAAGAAAATGAATGAAAAATGGTGACAAACTTTAAGCAAAATGTTAATTCATTTTTATCATTTCAGGGACCAGATTATAATACTACCTGGTGGACTAAAATTAAGATGAAATGAAGTTGATTCCAGACATAGATAAGTTTTTAAATGAACATCAAGTTCTTGGATTAACTCTATTCAATAAGTAAGCTTCAGTAAAATCCTCAACATGTATACACCTTTAGCTAAAGATTTGTGATAATTCAGGAACTGTCAGTGCTACATTTACACAGCAGGTCACATAGTGCTTGTTAAGGGAATGAGATGCCACGAAGAGGGAAGGATAATGGTAACCTACTTAGGAAAATTATCTATGTTACCTAAAAAGGCCTGATAGGATGATTGATAAGATGGTACAATTCATCTTTTTTGTAGTGTAGCTTGTTTTTATTTATGTCCACAAATATTTCCCAGGTGGCCCTAGTTTTAAAGAACCTGCCTGCCAGTACAGGAGACCCAGGAGACGTGGGTTCGATCCCTGAGTCGGAAAGATCCCCTGGGGAAGAAAATAGCAACCTGCTCAGTAGTCTTGCCTGGAGAAGCCAATGGACAGAGGAGCCTGGAAGGCTATTGTCCATGCGGTCACAGAGAGTCAGACATGACTGAAGTGACTTAGCATGCACAAATATTTCAAGATACAATTTATTTTTACCAAAAATGTAAGCAGATCCACAAATTTTCCGAATACAAAGAAAAATAATTTTATATACACTGAAAAGAAGCAGCTCCATTGCTGTTGAAACATCCTTCTCCCTTCATCCAAACCACCCTTGTCTCAGCTAACTCTATTAGACTCTTCATCTTCAATTTCAATCCTTTCTCCTGAGCAATCAAAATACAGGAAGCAAAGAAAACCACATGTGAAAACAGCGCAGTGAAAGACACAAAAGAGGCTCGTGCAAACCGAAGACTCAAAGAAAACCAAGAGAATACTATGAAGTCTAAAGACGGAGGCTGCAGGCTAGCTCCTGGTCCTGCAAAGACCAGGGGCCTCTGTTCCCCCAAATGAAGAATCCTTTGGCCCAATGCCAGATCATATAGAACTTTATACAGAGGTGAAAGAAGTTATAAATTATGAATCTAAATCATATTTTTAATTTCATAAACATACCAGTCTTTCTATCAAATAAGTAGCTGCTCATTCAAGTAGTCACCTCCGTTGCCTACTCACTTGTTCTAATGAAACAGCATTGCTCAAAAATAGTCACTCTTTATGAAATGCCTCAAGTCATTAGTGTCATTTAGAGTCAGGTTTCTTTTAAGACCATGGGTGATACTGTACCTCTCATGATCAAATTATCCATCCAATTTTATGCCTATAAGATATTTGGCTATTTCCAAAAAAAAAAAAAAAATCAATTTGATCTTAATTAGGACAGTCTCAGGTTCTTGAGGTTATTTCAAATGGGAGTTACAAAGTGTTGCTGTATTAATAGAATTTATGTGTGTATATTCCCAAGGTGAGAACTTTGAGGGTCATCATTCATTTGGATGAATTAGTTCTAGCTTATTAGCTAAAATGGTCTTCCCTGGTGGCTCAAAAAGTAAGGAATCTGCTTGCAGTGCAGGAGATCCATGTTCAATCCCTGGGTTGGGAAGATCCCCTGGAGAAGGGAATGGCTACCTACTCCAGTATTCTTGCCTGGGAAATCCCATGGGCAGAGGAGCCTGGTGGGCTACTGTCCATGGGGTCGCAAAGAGTTGGACATGACTGAATGACTTTAGCTTTCACTTTTATTAGCTAAAATGGTAGGGGACAGTCACACAGAGCTCTAGATAGCCAAGAAACTGGCATGTAGTTAGCTCTGTCCCCTTTTGTCATACTAGTAGACTAACAGTGATGGCATGAAAGTAATAATGTCACAGGCCACGTTCAGCATCTGCTTCTTCACCTTAAAGAAAAAAAACACAGGCGATAAAGCTTAAAGTTATATATCTATCCTTAGAATATCCCCAAATAAAGTTATTAAGAGAATACACTGTTAGTTCTTCTTACATAATACAGTAGATATTTGCCTAAATTGTTACGAATAAAGAAAATCTTGAAGCAACTGACATGAAAATTATAGGTATGAATAAAAGATTGAATTTACAAAATGAGATGAAGTAATTGAAGAATACCAAGAGTCAAAGGTCAGTCAGGTAAACAGCAAGATTTCTTAAGGATAATAAATTGAACAAAAATACACTAAAATACAAAGAAGGTGGAGTTTCAGGTGGAGGAAGGGAAAGAGATAGTGGAGGTGGATTTTTTTCAGTAGGTTTGTAAAGGAGGAGTCACAGAAGCCAGGTTTTAAAAAAAAGCAAAAAGAATACATCCTGTTCTATGCACTAAATGAAAGACACCAATGACACAAGGTTGTGCGGCCTAATCCCGTTTTAGTGGTACCTTTGTAACCTTTTTTGACCGAATAATTCAGTTGCTGAAAACAGTGGGCTTCAGGCTATGTTTAGAAGCTCCCTCATTCTCTCCCTAGACTCTATCTGTAATCCCAAGTGGCTCCTTGGAAAAAAACTTTTGAGAAGGAGGTTGCATGAGTCAGGTTTATGGATCAGTACAAATTCATGTCCATTACAGTAAAAGTAATTCCAAAGGATTCTGAGTCCATGTGAGTGACAGATAACTGTTATATAAACCTTTGGCATCAGCAGATTAATCCATGACATGCATGATAATAGACATAAAAGTATAGATAACATACTGTGAGATTTTAGATACATGTTCTGGGGGAAAAACCACAAGGCAGAAGGAAAAAACAAAAGGCATAATACATGCTCCCTTGTGATGCAAACCAGAACACTAAATTTAGGAAGCAACATATATTGTCCGAGTAGAAATCTGGTTAAATTATTAGAATGAAAAAAAAGTCTATAGAAATTCTTGGAAAATACTGTTAGATCTCAACAGCTAGAATAGAAAATAATTTGAAGTTTGTGTATTTGTATCCAATATTCCAAAAACACCCATGATAGTGCTCTAAGTTCTAGACTGTGTTATATATTCTCTCAATAGTCTGTGGTAATAGCAAGTCAGATGATCACTTCTGCATATAAAGACAGTCCAGACCTGATGAGCATCAGCTTTCTCTACATCATTTCGTGCTGGGATGCCAAGTGAAAGAGGTCCACTGTGCCATTGGCCAGTGGCAAGGTAGCAGAAGGCATCCAAGAAAACAAACAAATCAAGTTTGAAGGGCCTGGAATCTCTGTGCTGAAAGTGTAAAAAGGCGAAAGGACTGAAAACACAGCCCTTTTACCACGAGGGCATCCCTGTCTCAAAGGATCTCCTGTGTGACCACCGTCAAAATACAGAGAAAGGGAACCGTTTGTTCTTTATTCTCTGAGCTACCCATACTTCTTTTTCTCTCCGTTTTGTATTTCCACTCTCATTGCTACACATGTTTGGCTAGATCTCCACACACAATATGCCTAAATAAGAAGTCAGGGAAAAGAGCCTTGGCCACCAGAACGCAATGGATGGAAGCCAGGTTCACAGACTGACCAGGATTTTCAGTCATTAGCTTTCCACACAGAGTTGGCTGTCACTGGGAGTTTTAATAAATGCCATTAGAAAATGAGCAATATACTTGGAACCAAAAGACCAAGACTTGAGTCCCAGTGCAAGTCCTTATTAGCTCTGAAACCTCAGGTAATAAGTCACGTTTGTCTCTTTGAGTCAGTCTCCTCATCTATAAATCATCAAGTTTGTAAGCCTAAATTCCTTCCAGATCTAACATTCCTAGGATTCTATTCATTATTTTGAATTGATTTCAGTTCTTATCTCAGCCTCTGAGCTTATACTTAGGAATGGGAAATTTCACAGCATAATTATTAAAACTGTTCACTGAGTGCTTATTATACATGAGCACTGGGGTACAATGTTATTTATATTTATTTCTACTCTTTCCAATGATTCTCAATCTCCTTTTGCAGATGAAAAAACTAACCTTCAAAGATATTAAGGAATTTTCCCAAAGCCACATAGCTGTGAGAAGCTGAACTGGAATTGATAATCAGATTAAAAAAAAAAAATTCCAACATCTACACTTCTTGCATTATACTACACTGCCTTCTCCTCCAGGACCTCAAATAAGAGATCTCTTTTAATATCCACCAGGGGCAATGGCAGCCCACTCCAGTACTCTTGCCTGGAAAATCCCATGGGCAGAGGAGCCTGGTAGGCTGCAGTCTATGGGGTCGCACAGAGTTGGACATGACTGAAGCGACTTAGCAGTAGCAGTAGCAGCAGCAGGGGCATTTTTTCAGGGATCAAAAAGTTGAAGATGAAAACATATCCTGAACAATAAAGGTAAAAATTTAACACACTGATTTTACACACACGCTTTGCACATATAACTGTGGAAATCCTCTTAAGTTAGCTTGTCAAGAGAGGATTTTTCCTTCAAACACTGAAATGTTCCCCAGTGTGAATTTAAATATAACCCCTATGCTAAACCAACATTTACTTGGTTTAGCAAACATTTTCTTGAGCATCTACTAAGTATTAGGTTTGATGAGGGATGCTGGGTATATACGGCCTCTGCCCTTGGAGAAATCTTGAGCATAGCAAGCTGACTCTGGACCATGTGACGTGATGGGGGAGGGGGAGGGTGCAAAGCACACAGGATAAGAATTTTTAATCCAACTTCTACATTAAGAAAGACTCTCAAGAAAGTATAATGCAAAAATTGTACCTTCAGGACTCAGCACAAGCCATACAGAGGATGTGGCCAAGGGATTGTAGGGAACAACAGAGGGATGTGAGAAGGTGACTCAGGTTAGGGAAACCACGTGTTCACAATGGCAGGAGAGTCTATGGAAGGGACTCTGCTTGGTTATAGCTTGCTCCTAAGGAGCATGGTTGAAGATGAGGCTGAAAGTGAAAGAAAGTGAAGTCGCTCAGTTGTGTTCAACTCTTTGCAACCCCAAAGACTGTAGCTTACCAGGATCCTCAGTCCGTGGGATTTTCCAGGCAAGAATACTGGAGTGGGTTGCCATTTCCTTCTCCAGGGGATCTTTCCAACCCAGGGATCGAACCCGGGTCTCCCACATTGTAGGCAGACGCTTTACCATCTGAGCTACCAGGGAAGCCTGAAGATGAGGCTAGAGAGGAGAAAATGGCCTGATCATGAAAGTCTGCAGAGTCTTGGTACACAGATTTGACTTTGTCCTGAAGGCACCAGAACTATTAAATAATTTTAAAATGGAAAGTTGTATGATAAGATATTTTGTGTAGAAAGCTGAGCATGACAACGGTGTGAAAGACCTACTAAAATAAGACACAGTACTAGACCAGGAATGAAGGGAACATAATTGAAACCCTCAGGAGAGCTTTGTAGAGTTGACCATACAGAACCCAGGAATGGCATGTGCTATAGCTGTTGACAAGGTGCTATAGAAGCGTGACTTTGCAGTCAAACAGCTCCTCATGGAGAGAAGGGCCCTGAGCTTGGTTTAATGCTCTGCCATTGTCATCCCGCGTCTTGTAGGCATAGTCAGATGTGACAATGGAGCAGAAGTATGGACAAAGGAGATACACACAGCACATGTGTCTGCTGTTCCTTGACATTCCACTTGCCTGAATGTTTGCGATGACCCCAAAGCACAGAATTCCAGTGGACTCATGATATGCACGAGTTCAGCAAGATTCAAAACAAATACAGGATTGGTATGTTTTGTCTCTGATTAAGAAGGGACATTGATGGCCACAAAAGGCTTTACTTTCTATTTGAATCAGAAACATTTCAACACAGATAGAAGGCAATGCCGTTCTAAGAAACAAGAGCAAATTCGGAGCTCCATCATATCCTTCCATGAGTTACTTCCTTATCGAAGGGAGGAAAATTTCTCCCCCTACCCTTCTTGAGTTCTTTTGGCCAGTCTAATAATTAAATTGACACATGACAGAGTAGCTGAAGGGAAAAAAAAAACAAATTTAATTTGAATGTACAGAGCTCTCATGGAAATAAAAATTAAGAAGTGAGCAAAGCAAACAGTCTTTATACTTTTTAGAAAAAGAAACAATAAAATTTTGAGAAATTGACAAGACAAACGTGGGCCTGGGTGCTTCGTTAATGAAAAATATAAACAGAGTTAGGGCTTGGTTATAAAAGTTAGTTATGAAAGTGAAGTTGCTCAGTCGTGTCCGACTCTTTGTGACCTCATGGACTGTAGCCTACTAGGCTCCTCCGTCCATGGGGTTCTCCAGGCAAGCATACTGAAGAGAGTTGCCATTTCCTTCTCCAGGGGATCTACCCAACCCAGGGATTGAACCTGGGTCTCCTGCATTGCAGGCAGATACTTTACCCTCTGAGCTACCAGGGAAGGCTGGAAGTCTAGGGCTTTGGGTACTACCTAAATTAGCAAAGAAATAACAATGTTTGTTTGTATGGGCTTCTTGGCCCTGAATACCCTACCTCTGGTGATGAGGATGTCTCTCTGTGTCCTAGTACAGGGAGAGTGCCTTTCACATGAGAGATTCATTTCCTGATTTCAGGGGGACAAAAAGAGGGGTCAGAGTCCTCTTCTTGTACTAACTGTTTTTCTAGTAACTTTAATTCAGAATAATCCATATGCCTCTGTGGCATTTTCTGGAGTAGCCCTGAGCCCCAAATAAGGACTTCCCTGGTAGCTCAAACGGTAAAAAAATATCTGCCTGCAATGCAGGAGACCCGAATTTGAGTCCTGGGTCAGGAAGATCCCTTGGAGAGGGGAATGTCAACCCATTCCAGTATTTTTTCCTGGAGAATTCCACAGACAGAGGACCCTGGCAGGTCCATGGGGTTGCAAAGAGTTGGACACAAATCAGTGACTAACACTGAGCCCCAAATATGCATATTCACTTAAGCTGAAGATGATAACAAAGAAGAAAAGAAAAAGAAAGAGCAATCCATATGGAGCAAACCCATACTGCCTTTTCTTTTCAATTCAGTCCTTCCTTTCTTGTCATCAGTAAGCAAATGGTAGAGAGTATTAATAGAATGTGTGCATGTCAAGAAAGGGAATACAAATAGTTGAGTTCCTTGTGTGCAACATTTTCACTGTTCTGGTAAAAATGAAACATATGCATATTTGAACAATAAAATATGAACTATATAATTTTGCTGATTCAGCATAAAATGAAATGCTCTTTTATTTGAGCTTAAAACTAACATTGCACAAAATAAAGATGAACAATAAAAATTGTGTTAATTTGAAATTTTAATTTTCTTAGAAGACATTCATTCAGTTCAGTTCAGTTCAGTCACTCAGTTATGTCCGACTCCTTGCGACCCCATGAATTGCAGCACGCCAGGCCTCCCTGTCCATCACCAGCTCCCGGAGTTCATTCAAACTCCTGTCCATCGAGTCAGTGATGCCATCCAGCCATCTCATCCTCTCTCGTCCCCTTCTCCTCCTGCCCCCAATCCCTCCCAGCATCAGAGTCTTTTCCAATGAGTCAACTCTTCACATGAGGTGGCCAAAGTACTGGAGTTTCAGCTTTAGCATCAGTCCTTCCAAAGAACACCCAGGACTGATCTTTAGAATGAACTGGTTGGATCTCCTTGCAGTCCAAGAGACTCTCAAGAGTCTTCTCCAGCACCACATTTCAAAAGCATCAATTCTTCGGTGCTCAGCCTTCTTCACAGTCCAACTCTCACATCCATACATGACCATGGGAAAAACCATAGTGCTGTGAAAGTGCTGCACTCAATATGCCAGCAAATTTGGAAAACTCAGCAGTGACCACAGGACTGGAAAATGTCAGTTTTCATTCCAATCGCAAAGAAAGGCCATGCCAAAGAATGCTCAAACTACCACACAATCACTCATCTCACATGCTAGTAAAGTAATGCTCAAAATTCTCCAAGCCAGGCTTCAGCAATACATGAACCGTGAACTTCCAGATGTTCAAGCTGGTTTTAGAAAAGGCAGAGGAACCAGAGACCAAATTGCCAACATCCGCTGGATCATGGAAAAAGCAAGAGAGTTCCAGAAAAACATCTATTTCTGCTTTATTGACTATGCCAAAGCCTTTGACTGTGTGGATCACAAGAAACTGTGGGAAATTCTGAAAGAGATGGGAATACCAGAGCACCTGACCTGCCTCTTGAGAAACCTATATGCAGGTCAGGAAGCCACAGTTAGAACTGGACATGGAACAACAGACTAGTTCCAAATAGGAAAAGGAGTACGTCAAGGCTGTATACTGTCACCCTGCTTATTTAACTTGTATGCAGAGTACATCATGAAAAACGCTGGACTGGAAGAAGCACAAGCTGGAATCAAGATTGCCAGGAGAAATATCAATAACCTCAGATATGCAGATGACACCACCCTTATGGCAGAAAGTGAAGAGGAACTCAAAAGCCTCTTGATGAAAGTGAAAGTGGAGAGTGAAAAAGTTGGCTTAAAATCAACATTCAGAAAGCGAAGATCATGGCATCTGGTCCCATCACTTCATGGGAAATAGATGGGGAAACAGTGGAAACAGTGGCAGACTTTATTTTTCTGGGCTCCAAAATCACTGTGGATGGTGACTGCAGCCATGAAATTAAAAGATGCTTACTCCTTGGAAGGAAAGTTATGACCAACCTAGATAGCATATTCAAAAGCAGAGACATTACTTTGCCAACAAAGGTTCATCTAGTCAGGGCTATGGTTTTTCCTTTGGTCATGTATGGATGTGAGAGTTGGACGGTGAAGAAGGATGAGCACCGAAGAATTGATGCTTTTGAACTGTGGTGTTGGAGAAGACTCTTGAGAGTCCCTTGGACTGCAAGGAGATCCAACCAGTCCATTCTGAAGGAGATCAGCCCTGGGTGTTCTTTGGAAGGAATGATGCTAAAGCTGAAACTCCAGTACTTTGGCCACCTCATGTGAAGAGTTGACTCATTGGAAAAGACTCTGATGCTGGGAGAGATTGGGGGCAGGAGGAGAAGGGGACGAGAGAGGATGAGATGGCTGGATGGCATCACTGACTCAATGGACATGAGTTTGGGTAAACTACGGGAGTTGGTGATGGACAGGGAGGCCTGGCGTGCTGCGATTCATGGGGTTGCGAAGAGTCAGACATGACTGAGGGACTGAACTGAACTGACTTGATGGACCTTTGTTGGCAAAGTAATGTCTCTGCTTTTGAATATGCTATCTAGGTTGGTCATGTGGTCCACTGGAGAAGGGAATGGCAAACCACTTCAATATTCTTGCCTTGAGAACCCCATGAACAGTATGAAAAGGCAAAATGATAGGATACTGAAAGAGGAACTCCCCAGGTCGGTAGGTGCCCATTATGCTACTGGAGATCAGTGGAGAAATAACTCCAGAAAGAATGAAGGAATGGAGCCAAAGCAAATATAATACACAGTTGTGGATGTGACTGATGATAGAAGCAAGATCCGAAGCTGTAAAGAATATTGCATAGGAACCTGGAATGTCAGGTCCATGAATCAAGGCAAATTGGAAGTAGTCAAACAGGAGATGGCAAGAGTGAACGTCGACATTCTAGGAATCAGCGAACTGAAATGGACTGGAATGGGTGAATTTAACTCAGATGACCACTATATCTACTACTGCGGGCAGGAATCCCTCAGAAGAAATGGAGTGGCCATCATGGTCAACAAAAGAGTCCTAAATGCAGTACTTGGATGCAATCTCAAAAATGACAGAATGATCTCTGTTCGTTTCCAAGGCAAACCATTCAATATCACAGTAATCCAAGTCTATGCCCAAACCAGTAATGCTGAAGAAGCTGAAGTTGAACGGATCTATGAAGACCTACAAGACCTTTTAGAACTAACACCCAAAAAAGATGTCCTTTTCATTACAGGGGACTGGAATGCAAAAGTAGGAAGTCAAGAAACACCTGGAGTAACAGGCAAATTTGGCCCTGGAATATGGAACGAAGCAGGGCAAAAGCTAATAGAGTTCTGCCAAGAGAATGCACTGGTCATAGCAAACACCCTCTTCCAACAACACAAGAGAAGACCCAACACATGGACATCACCAGATGGTCAACACTGAAATCAGATTGACTATATTCTTTGCAGCCAAAGATGGAGAAGCTCTATATAGTCAGCAAAAACAAGACCGGGAGCTGATTGTGGCTCAGATCATGAACTCCTTATTGCCAAATTCAGACATTCATTCACAAATAACAATATGACAAGTCAAGAGACCATGGAAGAAAGGAAAACATTTTCTATTTTAGTATGTTCCGTTCTGTGTCACTGTTTTCCTCTTTTCTTTTTTTTTTAGTAAAGGGTGTTGTGTTTTCCTTTTACCCTGGGCCCTGCAAATTATGTAGCAGGTCCTGGCGCTTAATGCACAGAGAGATTCACAGAGATGCTACATAACACATGTGAACATTTTCAAGGAAAGGAAGAGTAACTGTGGGTATTGAAAGTGTGGCCCATGGACTGAAGCTGGTTTCTGAAGTGTTTGTTCCATAAAGAGATATTAGGATATAGTAATTGAGAGTGTTTAGAAAGATTATAGCAATTTGAAGATAATTTTATGTCTGTCAAATCTAATAATAAAATATTTGAGTTTGTATTTTGTATGCATTGGATTTTTAAGTTTATTTTCTAGCAATGTGCTTTTATTCTATTTTACAAAAATATCAAATCACAACAGGTTGAAAATGAAAACAAATAAACCAATAAAAACCTGCTCTTTCTCCTCAGGTACTTTGAGGAGCCAGATTGCAACGATTCATCCTTTGCTACAGATTGTATGTGTTTTGCCTATGATATGTTTTTGTTGTGGACATGTTATTTTGTCTTTGCAGACACACGATTATTTCCAGGACAGATATTTTATCATTTCTAGGAACAATGACATGGGGTTAATATTATTGCACAGCTACTTCTGGGAGGAACTGTCCCATAAAAATTAAGAATGTCCCCCTATGATCACATCTTTCTCTCCTGATATCTTTTCCTCCTCTACTTGTCCCCTCCCCCTAAATCTGGTTCTCTAGACCCTCCATCATTTTCTGTCCTCTCAGTTTGCCTATCCATCTTCATCTGTTCTCATTTATGCTTGAGAAACATTCACATAGACCTTTTTTTTTTTTTTTAAATCTTATTTATTTATCTGGCTGTGTCAGGTCTTCACTGCCGCATGCAGGATCTTTTTTGTGTCATGTAAGACTTTCCATTTTGGTGGACAGACCTGTTACCTGTGGCTTATGGACTCCAGAGTGTGAGGGCTTAGTCGCTCTGTGGAATGTGGTAACTAAGATCCCTGACCAGGGATTGAACCTGAGTCCCCTGCATTGTAAGGCGGATTCTTAAACTCTGGACCACCAGGGAAGTCCCTCATACAGACCTTTGATTGCCTTCCTTTTTTATCCTCTTCCTGCATTTGACAAGTTTGGTGGCTTTCAAACCTGTATGCCTATTACAATCACTTGCTCTTGAATAGGTCCCAGGATAAAGGTAATATGTAAAAGCTTCTTTGGAGAATCCAAAGGCCAGGCTAATCCCAAACCTTGGGAAATTCACTATTCATTTCCTCTGCTTCTGCCTTAGGGCTGTAGGACAATGCTAAAAAATTCCATAATGAACCAGTTATTCCACCCCTCATGAAATAATATGATTCACTTGTGTCTTAATGGTTACCAGCTATTCTCTTTGCTTATAATCAATGGTGGCTATCAGAAGAAAGTCTGCAGACTGAAAAGGTTAAGGACATAGATTCTGGAGCTTATTGCTTATGTGATCTTGGGCAAGTTTCTTAATGATCATGTGCCTCAGTTTCCCCATCTGTAAAATGAAGGTGATGATTACACTCAGGATGGTATAAAAGGTTAAAGAAGCTAATACTGGTAAAATACTTTTTTAACAGTGCCTGGTACACAGTACACATAATAAATATGCTTGTTAAAATAGTACTAACAAATTGAATCTTTTATAGGACCTACTCCAGGACAGTCTGCAATCCTTATTCTCAGTTTCCTTCCTATCTTCATTTTGGTCTCATATTTTATTGATAACATTTGACATGAGCTATTTGGTTTTCTCTACCTTTCATTTAAACACTTCTCTGTAATTCCATTCATTCTTTTTCTCCTTCCTACCAATCCCTAAAAAAGACATATCTTTGTTTGTTTTTCAAGTTAACTCCCCTCAGCCACGTCTTGGCTTCCATTCCCCACTACCCAAACTCGAAGGCCTTTCTCCAACATCTGTCTCCCCCTCCCTTTTTGTGATTGGATTGCTGCTAATCTCAGTTTAAATATGCTCAGTTCTCTCTCAAATAAAGCCTTTATTTCACTTTGTCTGCTCCTCAAGTTGTCGTTTCTCTTCTTTTCTCCATCAGGATTCTTTTTGTTTTCTCTCTTGCTGACAAGTATTTCCTGAACAACTTTTCTAAACTCAAAAACTTTAAACCTTTGAAAGATCAGTGGATCTTCATACATCTACCACTTCTGTTCAAGAATTCACTTGATTTAATTGTCTTTTTCCCTTCAGTGATGATGCTTCTCCTTTGCAGTATTTAACATATCAACCACTTCTTCTTATCAATAAGTTCCCCCTTCCTTGACTTTCATGGAGTTCCCACCTCCACTTCTTCTTTACCTCTCTGCTCCTGCTCCATCGTCTTTGCTGATACTTCTTCTTTGGCTCTCTCTCCAATGTTTCCTAAAGATCTAAACTGAGCTCTCATCCCTTCCATTTATTATTTACCTGTTAATAATCTTACTCAATTTCTTAATTTCTCTATGTAGATGAAATGGAATTCTCTCTCTCCATTGCAGCCTCTATTTTCACTGGACATCTCCCTATCACAAAGATATCTCAGACTCATAATGAATAAAATTCAAATAACCCCTTTCCCTCCCTGAGCTTCTGGGGTTTCTTAATTTTATTAAATGTATCATCTCCTGCTAGTTAAACAGACTTGAAACGTCATTGCTAACTAGCATAATTTCTCCTTCACCACTTTTCCTCCCCCTGAAGCCCAGATTGAAATCTGTCGGTTCTATCTCTGCAACATCTTTGACATCCACTTTCTTATTTCCATTCCCACAGCCAAAACCCTACACTGAGGCTTTCCCACTTCTCAGAAGAACTACTTTAATGTCTTTGGCTCCACCTCTGGGCTTCCCTGAACGATACTCTGTTAACATCACATTCAAAAAAACTCCAAAGTCTCCCTATTGCCTAAAAAGTAAAGAATTAATTCCTTAGTCCAACATTTGAAGTTTTCCATGATCTAGTCTTGACCTACTCTAGTACCCCAAGCTGGAGTCATCCCAATGACTCACTATTCCCTGCCCATATACAAAGTACCTACCTCTGTGTTTTCATCTCTCTAACCTTTACCAAAACTCAGTTTGTCCAGCTACTCTCAAATTCTACTTGTTTTTCAGTATGGAAACCATGAATGGAATTTAGAAAAAGTCCAGAGGTTTGTCCTCCATAGATCAGGAGGACATAGATCAACAGTAGACAGAAAGGTAGACCTATTTCCCTTAGATCTCCATGATGACAAGAGCACGGTGGTCTAGAGGGTCACTCAGCCTGGATTAATGATTTGATCTGTGCCTTGAAAAAGGTCAAGAAATTGCAAGAGTGAATAATAACTGTAGATCCTGAGAATTTATCTGTATCAGAAACACTCTAATTAGCCTAAAGTAACATTAATAGGATACGGGTAGCTGAAAAGTTTGCACACGCTTACATACCCACACACACAGCACTAAACACTTATAATTGCTAATGCTCTGATTTAATACTTTAAAATGGCACAGAGACATTTAAGAATATTTGGACTGTATTTCAAATGGGTAATATTGTATTATTGGGATAGACAAAATTACAGCAATGGAATATCTAAGCCATGTTTTTTTTTAATATTTATTTTTATTTACTTGTTTATTTGGCTGAGCCAGGTCTTAGTTACAGCATGCGAAGTCTTCCACCTTCACTGTAGCTTATGGGATCTAGTTCCCTGACCAGGGATTGAACCCGGACCCCCTGCATTGGGAGCGTGGATCTTAGCCATTGGACGACCAGGGAAGCCCCCAAGCTATGTCCTATTTCAGCTCCCTCCCTACTATGCTGGACTCCCTGGCATGTCATATCTTCTCTCGGATCCTGCTCTTCTCTACACAGAGATGATCAAACAGCTCAAGAAGAAGCTTTCCCCCAAATTCAGCTTTTCCTATCTCTCCTCTCACACAGCTTCACCCTCTACAACAAGTGATACCCTCCAGAAATTTATTTCCAATAACCTGTTTTCTTTGAGGGCATAGATGTATATACTGACTAGGCAATGCTTTTCTGTATCAGTTGACATGTGAGCTGTATCTCTTTCAGAGGGGTTAGTTTTACTTTAATAAGAACTTTTAAACTCTGCCAATTGAATGTCGTGTAAGTATTTAAGTGGCTTAATAGGTACAGCAATTGGGCTAGAAATGAAAATGGGGGGAAATGAAGACAGAATAGATAGGGAACAAATTTGAAGGAAAGAATGACTAGTGGAAATTCTAGCTTAAATCATGTATAAAGCTGATACTTGGCAGGAAAAAAGGCAAACAGGTTTTTCTTGTATTGGTTTGTCTCCCACAGACTAGCCCAGCTAGTGCATCCTCTTCCTGCTCTGTTTAGGACCAAACATTGCAAGTCAAGGACACATGTTTTCCTGAGTACTTGAAGTCTTGACTTCAGGTTTCAGGCAAAGTTCATAGCTTTCAAAACCCAAAATTGCTTCTAATGGTTAGAACCCTAAAGCTCTGGGTTAAATTGCTTCTTATGAATGGTCCATGATATAAGAATGTGACTTCAGCTAAAGTAAGAGATAAAGAGGCAACAATCCAAAGACAATTTGGGAATATAAAAGTTGACATCAGGTGTGACCTTGGAATAGTCATTAAACCTCTGGACCCAAGTTTTTAGAACATACAATAATAACTGGGATTTCTGTAAAAACCTGTTGAGCTGTTTTCAAAGCGAGCATGTGCAAAGATATTTTCCCAGCAACAAAATGTTCTCTGTAATAGATGATGGCTTTGTTTCTTCATGCACAGAAAGATAGATACAAATATTAGAGATCAGACAATGATTAAATAAAGTTTTCTCCTGAATTAAACAAAGATGCAAGTAGCCAGAGTACAGGAGTACACAAAAGCTAAGTGTAATAATTCTATCAAGGTTTAAATGCTCATAAGCTTCCAGTGAAAAGCTATTTGAGCAGCATCAGAAACCTATCCACCATGGGCAGCAAACAGTCCCTTTACATTTAATTAGACAAAGAAACTCCAGCTGAATGGGTTAAAAATTGCCACTATTTCACAGTAAGTGATTTTCTTAACCCCCAAGGGTTCAAATTACTTTGGCAGGAAAAGCAATTATGCAATTAATAGGGGAATATTCTCCAGAGCTCTGTAATTTGCAGAGAGGTAAAGGTTCTGCTTTGGCCTGCAGGGGACAGCTGAGCTCTGAAGCTTTCTTTCTTTTCCTTTCTCTCTCTCTCTTTTTATAAAATTTTGACCACACCCGAAATAAAAACCAAGGATATTTTAAGGAGTAGGAAAGCACAACAGCTCAGATAATGTCCCTGCCAGTATATTCATTACAGGCTCATCAGAGTGGATGCCTGCAATCGGAAGATTAAATACCCATTTACCAGGATCAGAAGAGAGTTTGGTTTTATAATGTATTGTCCTCTTTTCCCCGGGAGGCTGCTTTGTTTGATAAAATGCTGAGTGTGGTGTAAAAATATCCCTCTCTCTGTAATTTGCACTCCTCTCCATTTAAAGCTATTCTTGCCGCAAACGAGAATTGAAAGCTGCTAAAATTAAGTGGTGTCAGTTCTCAATGACACTTTAATGATAGGGCGCTCAGCAGATGAGATGAGAATGAATTCCAGCATCTCTGCTAAAGCAGCGCACACACTGCTAAAGATAGAAACCAGCCCCACACACTGCCCTGCTCTGGGGCCACACTTCGCCTGCTTCATTCATATTTAGCAGAACTGAAAGTGGGAAACTATAATTTAAGTGGCCATAAAAAGACAGGTGAAAATAATTGGTGAGTATTGGTTCAAAGCAGTTGGGAGTTTGGGGTGGGGGGGCAGTAGTGTAAGTTTAAGATGCTCTTTCTGGCTGAGCATCCTACTCTTGTAGCAAGTCATTCTCCATTAGGGATATAGAATGTTTTATTTCAAAAGATTATGTCCCATTTAACAGGAAAGTCTTTTCTGATCTTGCGACCAAAAGGACATGAGGCTCTGATTCATTTTATAGAAGGGACTACAAATATTTATTCACATTATATATATACATATAAGGATATATATACATATATATAGGGGTTTCCCTGGTGGCTCAGCAGGTAAGGCGTCTGCCTGCAATGCAGGAGACCCGGGTTCTATCCCTGGGTCAGGAAGATCCCCTGGAGAAGGAAATGGCAACCCACTCCAGTATTCTTGCCTGGAGAATCCCATGGCCAGAGGAGCCTGATGGGCTACAGTCCATGAGGTCACAGAGTCAGACACGACTGAGTGACTTCACTTCACTTCATACATATATATATATATCCTTTTCCCATGTAAGTTATTACAGAACACTGAGTATAGTCCCTGTGCTATACAGTAGGTCCTTATTAATTATTTTATATATGGTAGTGTATACATACTAATCCCAGTCTCCTAACTTATCCCTTCCCCCGATCTTCCCCTCTTGGTGACCATAAACTTGATTTCAAGATCTGTGAGTCTGTTTCTGTTTTGTAAATAAGCTCAATTGTGTCATTTGTATTAGATTCCACGTTTAAGTGGTATCAGATGGTGCTTGTCTTTCTCTGTCTGATTTATTTCACTTGGCATGGTGAAGCAAGTCCGTGAAGTAGATCCATCCATGTTGCTACAAATGGCATTCTTTCATTCTTTCTTATGGCTAATACTCCATTGTATATATGTACCACATCTCCTTTATCCATTCCCCTGTGGATGGTGGCTTGAAATTCTTGGTATCATTATGTGTTGACAGACTTATGTGTCTGAAGCACTTCTGTATCACCATGGCCTCATGTTTTGGAAGAAAAAAGGCATCATTCTTGGAGATGATGTTCTTCTCATTATGGGTGGAGAAGGAGTTCTGGGAAAATGATAGCAACACTCCAGAAGTCTCCCATGCATCAGACACTATCACACAGGAAGCCCACTGAATAAAACAAAGACCTAACTGAATTGCACTTGTGACTCCTTTTCAGGTGGTATCATATTCAGAGTCATGGAAATTTCACCTTGAAGGCAAATTCGCTCAAATTTTCTTTCATTTCATTCAACTCAATAAAATGACTCACTGCAGTATCTAAGACTGCAATGTTCACTGTAGGAAATTTTAAAGTATGTATAGAAAATAAAGCCTTTAAGGGGTTTATAATCTACTTAAAAGCAAAATTAGATAATTAAGAAAAATCTAGACACATATTTATTTCAAAATAATATGTCAATACACCCGTATCAACAAGGCGCATAGTCTCTAAATGGACAAATATGAAAGGAAAAGACCACCTTGTAAAGGAGAGGCCTTTGATTAAGAATGGCTTCCTGAAACCTAGACGTCCATCGACAGAAGAACGGATAAAGAAGTTGTGATACATATATACAGTGGAATACGGCTCAGTCATAAAAAGGAATGGGTTTGAGTCAGTTCTAGTGAGGTGGATGAACCTAGAGCCTATTATACAGAGTTAAGTAAGTCAGAATGAGAAAAACAAATATCATATATTGATGCATATATATGGAATCTAGAAAAATGGTAATGATGAATCTATTGCAGAGGTGGAATAAACGCACAAAGAGGACAGACTATAGACACAGTGAGAAGGAGAGGGTGGGGTGAATTAAGAGAGCAGCACTGAAACATATGCATTACCATATGTAAAGTAGGTGGCTAGTGGGAAGTTACTGGATAACACGGGAAGCTCCACCTGTTGCTCTATGACAGCCTAGAGGGCTGGGATGGGGTCGGGGTGTGGGATGTGGGAGGGAGGTTCAAAAGGGAGGGGACATATGTAGACTTACGGCTGATTCATGTTGTTGTATGGCAGAAACCAACACAACAGTGTAAAGCAATCATCCTCCAGTTAAAATTTTTTTTTAATAATTAAAAAAAAAAACCCAAATGGCTTCCTAGAGGAGGTGATCTGGGAGTGGACGGTGAAGAAGGTGCAAACCTGAATAGGGAGAGAAGAGCAAAGGTGCTCTTGCAAAGGAAAAGAACAGGGAACGAGAATATGGAGGAAGTACCCCAAAGGCACAATATTATGAGGAATAATAAGAGATGGGTTCATTGTCTAAGGTATATATTGCATGAATACCTTACTCATCTAAAGAGTTTGAATGTGACCTGAGCAGTGCTAAGAAGTCCCATAGATCCCTGAACATCTCCTTGGGTGTACAGCGACAACTATATGAGATAACATATAGGAAAGTAACTAATATGGGTATGAGTGAGTGAAGTCGCTCAGTCGTGTCCGACTCTTTGCGACCCCGTGGACTGTAGCCCACTGGGCTCCTCCGTCTTCGTGTCCGACTCTTTGCGACCCCGTGGACTGTAGCCCACTGGGCTCCTCCGTCTATGGGATTCTCCAGGCAAGAGTACTGGAGTGGGTTGCCATTTCCTTCTCCAGGAGATCTTCCCAACCCAGGGATTGAACCCAGGTCTCCTGCATTGCAGGCAGACGCTTTAACCTCTGAGCCACCAGGGAAGCCCATATGGGTTCCTGGCAGGAAATGCATTATCAGTGTTAGTAGGTTGTGGTGCTATTCCTGAATGAAGGCAAAACATAACAACTTGATGCTTCAGGAATAGCAGTCTGTGCAAGATGAACCCAAACAACAAGAAATGTGGCTGGCATGGCAATTTGGCCACGGCTGCCTAGCATGCCCCACTACTGAGAATGGAGACCATATGTCACCAGATTTCAAAGAAGGTGCCATCTGCCACTGAAGCAGTCTGATGGACTTCCGTCACCTAAGGACACTGGCCAGGGACCTTTAAACAATGTATCCTGTAGTTCACACGTGTTTCTTGAAATTACTGTGTGGTTTTAGAAACAGGCAGATGTGGCAGGCAGGAAACTGAGGAAAAGAGGAAGGTCATTGATTGCTCTTTTATGCTGGGGCTTCATCAACAAGCTTCTGGAGAACACTGGAATTCCTCATGGTCTAACTTCAGAGTTTTTAAATGAATAGCTATTTTTGCAATCATAATGGAAAATACTGAAAAAGTTATATTGCTACATCTCCTGAGAGCATGAGTGGTCTGGCCGCATAGCAAGGTTAAGAGCCATCATTCAAGCCTCTTCTCAGCTCATAGTCTTTCTTCTTTTAATATTTGTTTATTTATTTTGGCTGTGCTGGGTCTCAGTTGCTGCATGCAAGACCTTTTAGTTGCGGCATGCAAACTCATAGTTGGGGCATGTGGGATCTAGTTCCCTGACGTGGGATCTAGTTCCCTGACCTCAGAATGGACTGGTTCGTGGGATCGAACCTGGGCCTCTTGCATTGGGAGCATGGAGTCTTGGCCTTTGGACCTCATATTCTTTCATAGCAATCTGTCACCTTGGCAAGAATCAGAAAAAGGCTTAAATGCATTACGGCTTGATGACACCTGAAGGTGCTAGCAATATACTTGACACCAGCCAATGTGCCTATAAACGTCTACTTTAAAGCATATTGATGAATGAAGTAGTGATAAGTTTTTTCCCTAACTTTGGAAAATGAGGGACACCTAAGTGAATTGCTTTGTTTTGGTTTTGTTGAATTGTCTATAGTTAGGGTTAATTATAAACCCACATGAAGATCATGGCATCCGGTCCCATCACTTCATGGGAAATAGATGGGGAAACAGTGGAAACAGTGGCAGACTTTATTTTTGGGGGCTCCAAAATCATTGCAGATGCTGACTGCAGCCATGAAATTAAAAGATGCTTACTCCTTGGAAGGAAAGTTATGACCAACCTAGATAGTATATTCAAAAGCAGAGACATTACTTTGCCAACAAAGGTCCATCTAGTCAAGGCTATGGTTTTTCCTGTGGTCATGTATGGATGTGAAAGTTGGACTGTGAAGAAGGCTGAGTGCCGAAGAATTGATGCTTTTGAACTGTGGTGTTGGAGAAGACTCTTGAGAGTCCCTCGGACTGCAAGGAGATCCAACCAGTCCATTCTGAAGGAGATCAGCCCTGGGTGTTCTTTGGAAGGAATGCTGCTAAAGCTGAAACTCCAGTACTTTGGCCACCTCATGCGAAGAGTTGACTCATTGGAAAAGACTCTGATGCTGGGAGGGATTGGGGGCAGGAGGAGAAGGGGACGACAGAGGATGAGATGGCTGGATGGCATCACCGACTCGATGGACATGAGTCTGAGTGAACTCCGGGAGTTGGTGATGGACAGGGAGGCCTGGCGTGCTGCGATTCATGGGGTCGCAAAGAGTCCGACATGACTGAGTGACTGAACTGAACTGATAAACCCACAGCAATTTTATCAACTTTATGGAGGTATAATTTAGGCAGTATAAACTGTGTTTTAAGTATACTTCATGTGTACAATTCACTTAAAGTATACACTTAAAGCGTACAATTCAATAAGTTTTGGTATTTGACAAATACCCTCTGTGTGTGCGTGCGCGCGCGTGTGCGTGCATGCTCAATTGTGTCCAACTCTTTATGATCCCATGGACCGTATTCCTCCAGGCTGCTCTTCATGGAAGTTTTCAGGCAAGAATACTGGAGTGGGCTGCCATTTCCTACTCCAGGAGATCTTCCTGACCCAGGGATCAAATCCACATCTCCTGCATTGGCAGGTGGACTCTTAACCATTTCACCACCTGGGAAGCCCATATACCCGTTAAAGCAATACAGTTTAAAAAATGATTATTTCCTTTACCCTCCAAATATTCCCCACGTTACTTCACAGTTCCTCTTTCCTTCTACTCTCAGTCTTGGGATGTGCGTCACTCTATATTAGTGTTACTATAGGTTAGTTTGCAGTTTTGAAGAATCTTATATAAGTGGAATCATACAGCAAAGTGATAGCTTATGATGAATGATGTTGAACTCATGATCTCTGAAGAAGATTTACCTTTAGGACCAGAGACCAGGCTTGACCACTCAGGGCTCTTGGATGGCAGAAGTTTTATTACAGTGAAAAGGGACAGAGCAAGCTTCTGACATAGACATCAGAAGGGGGACGGAGAGTGCCCCCCTTGCTAGTCTTAGCAAGGGAGCTATATACTTTTCAATTGGTTATTAACAATAAATCAAAAGAATGTCTCAAGGTTGTAAAGGTCTTACCAGACCCACTCCCACAATATACATTTTAAGATAACAAGATTTGAACTAACAGTAGAAAGATCTTACCAGGCCCACTCTCATAATTTACACTTTAAGATAACAGGATTAGTCAGAAGGTTTTCATGAAGGAGAAACTGTCCTCAAGCAGGATACACTGTTGTTATATAATCCGTAGTACAGAGTTTAAGCTGAGTTATTGTGTAATCATCAGCTCCAGGGCTTAAAGAAAAAAAAAAAGTTTTATGTGACTAAGACTAAGGAATGTAGAAAAAAAAAGTTTGTCCTTTCTCCTCCTTGAGAACTCCATACCCCTATCTCCTCCTCAAGAGCCCCAGACCCCTCTCTCCTCCTTGCAGACCCCGACTTCTTATCAAACCTGCCTAGAAATTGACTCTCTCTATAGACACCACTGAGCCTTGCTTCTTTCAGTCAACACAGTGATTTTAAGATTCATCCATGTTGCTGCATCCATCAGTAATTTATTCCTTTTTATTGCTGAGCTTTGGTTCATTATATGGATAACCACATTTTGTTTCTCTGTTCACCCACGGGTGGGTGTGTTAGTATCCAAAGATAACAAACTGGGTGGCTTAAAAGAACAGAATTTTATTCTCTCATAGTTCTAGAGGTTAGAAGTTCAAAATCAAGTGTTTGACAGACTTCCAGGAAAAATCTGCTCCATGCCTTTCTTCCAGCTTCGGGCCATTGCAGGCAATCCTTGATATTGTAAATTCACCATCCCAATTTTTGCTTCCATCTTCACAAGGCTTTCTTCCCTGTGTGTCTGTTTGTTCAATTCCCCTCCCCACACCCCGCTTTTAGTAAAGACACCAATTATATTGGATTTAGGGTTCATTCTAATCTAGTATGACCTCATACTAACTTGATAACATCTGCAGAAACTATATTCCTAAGGAAGATCACATTTACAGGTTTCAGTTTGAGGTGAATTTTCTGGGGGAGGAGAAGGTGGTGTTCAACCCATGTCGTGGGTAATTTGGGTGTTCACTATTTTGGCTGTTGTGAGCAAAGCTTATATGTGTTGATAGAGAAATCTTTATATGGACATATATTTTCATTTGTCTTCAGTAAATACCTAGGTATGAAATATCTGGTTTGCATGGCTGTTTATTGTTGTTTATTCATTAAGTAATGTCTGGCTATTTTGTGACCCCATGAACTATAGCCGACCAGGCTCCTCTGTCCATGGGATTTCCCATGCAAGAATATTGGAGTGGGTTGTCATTTCCTTCCCTAGGGGATCTTCCCAGCCCAGGGATTGAACTTGCATCTCCTGTATTGCAGATGGATTCTTTATCGCTGGAACCATCAGGGAAGGCCAGTTTGCATGGTAGATGTGTGTTTAACTCACTAGGAAATTGCCAACAATTTTCTAAAGTAGCTGTACCATTTTATTTTCCCATAAGTAATTTATGAGAATTTAGTTGTTCTACATCCTTGCCAACAGTTGATATGATCAGTTTTATTATTTGAAGAATTCTTTATGTGACTGATACAAATCCTTTGTCAGACATATGTATTGAGAATATTTCCTTCCACTCTGTGGCTTTCTTTCTTTGTTTTTAATCTAAATGGTGATTTTCTAAGGGCAAAAGCTTTTAATTTTCATAAAGTCTAATCTATTAAAATTTAAAATGTTTTGTGCTTATATTCTAATAAATTAACCTATTCCAAGTTTGCAAAGATTTTCTCATTTCTTCCAGAAGTTGAATATAATTTTGACTTTTATGTTTAACTTTGAACTCTTGCTATTTTGGTGGAAAGAGATTAGTTATTCAAAAGGTAGTATTGCAGGTAAAAATCAGTTTCTAATTGTATCATGTCTCATATACCAATATACAATTTATCTAGATTTTTATAGTTTTGTTTTTAAGGAAATCAATAAAATCTAGAGGAAAATATACATAAATTCTTACCTGAGTAAGAGTGGAAAAGAATTATCTAGGCATTAAAAAAACAGATAGGAATTACATAGAAAAGAGAATTAAAAGCAAAATAAATTACTAAAACTTGCATCACATCTGAACAAGAAGCAGCATATCTATGGTGGATTTCAGAAGGCCATGAACTCTTTGACTTTACCTATTGAAAGACGAGGTCCACAGCACCTGACCTTGAATTTGGGAGGATTCTGAGATTGCTTCCATATAGTGGAAGTGACGCTGGGGCATTTTCAGAGCAAGCAAAAGACTGACAACCTCTACTTCCTCTCTCAGAGAACTTTCTCTACAGGAGCCCTAGAGCTTGATTCATGAGTACCCTGACAACTATTGGCTGGAGAGACCATAGAGAATTATTTCAGGTAATTGTTTCAACTGAGCTCAGCCTTCAGCCATCTTCCCCAAAGGGTCAGACCCATGCACAAGTCATTTTGGACTCTCCAAAGCAGCCCAGCTATCCACTGAATATCACCTAATGACCTCAGTCAATGCTGCATGGAACTGAGACTCACCCAGCTGAATTCCTCTCAAATTCCTGACCCCAATATCATGAAGTATAGTAAAATGGTTGTTTTGGTGGCAATTTGTTACTTAGCAGGAGATAACTGGGACAATATCATTCATTGATCCATTGCATTTTATAAGTGTATATAATATTCTCTGTAAACCTGGGCTCTTGTGATTTAAAAACATTTTAAAATATTAGAAACTTATTTCAAGTTAATAGCTGCTTTTTGGTTTACAGATTTACTTACATTTGGTTTGTCTAAAGAAGTCACTTCTAAACTGAAATAAAATATTACTTGAAATAAGTCAATCCTTAGAGGCATGCATGATAAGGAATTTTGAGTCTGGGTGAGTGCTGAGTTTCCAATCAGAAAAAATTGCAGTCAGTAGCCTTCCCACTTATTAATACAAAGTATGTGCCTGGAAAATGCATTTAACCTGCTGTGGACTTTTTCAATGCCTATGAAAATTTTGAGGTTTAGTTTTATTATCTACTAACCTTTCCAATTAGTTCTGATAGTTTTTCAGTTGATTTACTTGGAATTTTTTTAGTATGAACTTTCATTTCCAATTAAATTCTCCCATTGAAGTCAATTATCTCTTTTTTTAAAAAAAATTTTATTGGCATATTGTCGATTTACAATGTTGTGTTACTTTCAGGTATACAGCAAAGTGAATTTGTTATACATATATTCACTTTTTAAAATATTCTTTTCCCCGATAGGCCATTATAGAGTATTGAGTAGAGTTCCCTATAGAGCAAGTTCTTATTATCATTTTATATATGGTAGTGTTTATATGTCAATCCCAATCTCCAATTTATCCCTCACCTCCTTATTGCCTGGTAACCATGTTTGTCTTCCACATCTGCAACTCTACTTCTCTTTTGTAAATAAGTTTATTTGTACCCTTTTTAAATTAGATTTCCACATGTAAGTGATGTGATATTTATCTTTCTGTCTGACTTACTCAATATGACAATCTCTAGGCCCATCCATATCACAGCAAATGGCATTATTTTGTTCTTTTGTATAGCTGAGTAATATTCCACTGTATGTATGCACCACATCTTTATCCATTTCTCTGTTTGATGGACTTTTAGGTTGCTTCCATGCCCTGGCTATTGTAAAAAGTGCTGCAATGAACATTGTGGGTGCATATTTTTCTTTTTAAATTTTTCTTTCTTTATTTTTGGCTATACTAGGAAGGCAGTGGCACCCCACTCCAGTACTCTTGCCTGGAAAATCCTATGGATGGAGGAGCCTGGTAGGCTGCAGTCCATGGGGTCGCTAAGAGTCGGGCACGACTGAGCGACTTCACTTTACTTTTCATTTTCATGCATTGGAGAAGGAAGTGGCAACCCACTCCAGTGTTCTTGCTTGGAGAATCCCAGGGACGGGGGAGCCTGGTGGGCTGCCGTCTATGGGATTGCACAGAGTTGGACACGACTGAAGTGACTTAGCATTAGCATTAGCATTAGGTCTTCATTGCCGCACATAGGCTTTCTCTAGTGGCAGTGAGTGGAGGCTACACTCTAGCTGTGGTGCATGTGCTTCTCACTACAGTGGCTTCTCTTGTTGCAGAGCACAGGCTATAGCGTGTCCAGCCATCAGTAGTCGCAGCACACAGGCTCAGTAGTTGTGGCATGTGGCATCTCCTCGTATCAGGGATCATATCCATGTCCTCTGCATTGGCAGGTAGATGTCTAACTTCTGGACCAAGGAAGTCCTATCTTTTCAAATTAATATTTTCTCTGGCTGTCTGCCCAGTAGTATTGCTGAGTCATATGGTAGGTCTATGTTTAGATTTTTAAGGACCCTCCATAATGTTCTCCATATCACTTTACTTTCCCCCAGTGTAAGAGGGTTTAAAGAAAAGGGAACTCTTCTACAATGTCTATACTAAACTAGAATAGAAACTCCAAGTGGGCAGAGACTTGCTTTTTATTCCATGTGATACTGGTTCCAACATTCCATTCAATTCATTTAAACTCTTCTTTCTTTCTAAAGTTAAAATTATGTAAATGAAAGGGGAAAGGTATCCTTCAATTAACATTTAAAAAATATGCAAATATGTGTCAGCCTATGTTTTATATTTTCACATGATCTCAAAATCTGGGAACTATTGCCTCACACATACACACACATACACAAATTCAAAAATATTTCTTGATCAATGACTATGTGAGACAAATTATGCTTTTGACTCCTTTCATCCACTGGCATGGAACAACAGACTGGTTCCAAATAGGAAAAGGAGTACGTCAAGGCTGTATATTGTCACCCTGCTTATTTAACTTCTATGCAGAGTACATCATGAGAAACGCTGGACTGGAAGAAGCACAAGCAGGAATCAAGAGTGCCGCGAGAAATATCAATAACCTCAGATATGCAGATGACACCACCCTTGTGGCAGAAAATGAAGAGGAACTAAAAAGCCTCTTGATGAAGGTGAAAGAGGAGAGTGAAAAAGTTGGCTTAAAATCAACATTCAGAAAACAAAGATCATGGCATCTGGTCCCATCACTTCATGGGAAATAGATGGGGAAACAGTGGAAACAGTGGCAGACTTTATTTTTGGGGGCTCCAAAATCATTGCAGATGGTGACTGCAGCCATGAAATTAAAAGATGCTTACTCCTTGGAAGGAAAGTTATGACCAACCTAGATAGCATATTGAAGAGCAGAGACATTACTTTGCCAACAAAGGTCCATCTAGTCAAGGCTATTATTTTTCCAGTGGTCATGTATGGATGTGAGAGTTGGACTGTGAAGAAGGCTGAGCACTGAAGAATTGATGCTTTTGAACTGTGGTGTTGGAGAAGACTCTTGAGAGTCCCTCGGACTGCAAGGAGATCCAACCAGTCCATTCTGAAGGAGATCAGCCCTGGGATTTCTTTGGAAGGAATGCTGCTAAAGCTGAAACTCCAGTACTTTGGCCACCTCATGCGAAGAGTTGACTCATTGGAAAAGACTCTGATGCTGGGAGGGATTGGGGGCAGGAGGAGAAGGGGACGCCAGAGGATGAGATGGCTGGATGGAATCACTGACTCGATGGATGTGAATCTGAGTGAACTCCGGGAGTTGGTGATGGACAGGGAGGCCTGGCGTGCTGCGATTCATGGGGTCGCAAAGAGTCGGACATGTCTGAGCGACTGAACTGAACTGAACTGAATCATGAGCGATGTTGAGCATCTTTTCATGTGTTTGTTAGCCATCTGTATGTCTTCTTTGAAGAAATGTCTGTTCAGGTCTTTTTTCAACTTTTTGATTGGGTTGTTTATTTTTCTGGTATTGAGTTTTATGAGCTGCTTGTATATTTTGGAAATTTATCCTTTGTCAGTTGTTTCATTTGCTATTATTTTCTCCCATTCTGAGGGTTGTCTTCACCTTGCTTATAGGTTCCTTTGCTGTGCAAAAGATTTTAAGTTTAATCAGGTCCCACTTGTTTACTTTTGTTTTTATTTCCATTACTCTAGGAGGTGGGTCATAGAGGATCTTGCTTTGATTTATGTCATCGAGTGTTCTGTCTATGCTTTCCTCTAAGAGTTCTATAGGTTCTGGTCTTATGTTTAGATCTTTGCGTCATTTTGAGTTTATCTTTGTGTATGATGTTAGGAAGTGTTCTAATTTCATTCTTTTACATGTAGTTGTCCAGCTTTCCCAGCACCATTTATTGAAGAGGCTATCTTTGCCCTATTGTATATTCTTGCCTCCTTTGTCAAAAATAAGGTACCCATAGGTGCATGGGTTTAATTCTGGGTTTTCTATCTTGTTCCATTGGTCAATATTTCTGTTTTTGTGCCAGTACCATACTGTCTTGATGACTGTAGCTTTGTAGTATAATCTGAAGTCAGGAAGGTTGATTCCTCCAGCTCCATTCTTCTTTCTCAAGACTGCTTTGTCTATTCAGGGTCTTTTGTGTTTCCATATGAACTGTGAAACTTTTTGTTCTAGTTCTGTGAAAAATTCCATTGGCAATTTGGTAGGGTTCACATTGAATCTGTAGATTGCATTTGGTAGTATAGTTATTTTCACAATATTGATTTTCCTACCCAGGAACATGGAATATCTTTCCATCTATTTATGTCATGTTTGATTTCTTTTGTTAGTGTCTTATAGTTTTCTGTGTACAGTTCTTTTTTCTCCTTAGGTAAGTTTATTCCTAGATATTTAATTCTTTTTGCTGTAATGGTGAATGTGATTGATTCTTTAATTTCTCCTTCTGATTTTTCATCATTAGTATATAGAAATGCAAGTGATTTCTGTGTATTAATTTTGTATCCTGCAACTTTACTAAATTCACTGATTAGCTCTAGTAATTTTCTAATACTATCTTTAGGGAATTCTATGTACAGTATCAGGTCATCTGCAAAAAGTGAGAGCTCTACTTCTTTTCCGATCTGGATTCCTTTTATTTCTTTTTCTTCTCTGATTGCTGTAGCTAGGACTTCCAGAACCATGTTGAATAATGGTGGTGAAAGTGGACACCCTTGTCTTCTTCCTGATCTTAGGGGGAATGTTTTCAGTTTTTCACCATTGAGAATAATGTTTGCTGTAGGCTTATCCTATATGGCCTTTACTATGTTGAGGTAGGTTCCTTCTGTGTCCATTTTCGAAGAGTTTTAATCATAAATGTGTGCTGAATTTCATCAAGGGCTTTTTCTGTACCTATTGAGATGATCATATGATTTTTATCTCTCAATTTGTTAATATAGTATATCACATTGATTGATTTGTCTATATTGAAGAATCTTTGCACCCCTGGAATAAACCCAACTTGATCATGGTATATGAGCTTTCTGATGTATTGCTGAATTCTGTTTGCTTAAGTTTTGTTGAGGATTTTTGCATCTATGTTTATCAGTGATATTGGCCTGTAATTTTCTTTTTTTATATTGTCTTTGGTTTGGGGGATCAGGGTGACAGTGGCCACGTAGAATGAGTTTGGAAGTATTTCTTCCTCTACAATTTTTTGAAACAGTTTTAGAAGGATAGGCATTAGCTCTTCTCTAAATGTTTGATAGAATTCTCCTATGAAGCCATCTGATCCTGGGCTTTTGTGTTTTGGGAGATTTTTGATCACAGCTTCAATTTCAGTGCTTGTAATTGGGTTGTTTATAATTTCTATTTCTTCCTGGTTCAGTCTTGGAAGATTGAACTTTTCTAAGAATCTGTCCATTTCTTCCACGTTATCCATTTTACTGCCATATAGTTGTACATAATAGTCTCTTATAATCCTTTGTATTTCTGCATTGTCTGTTGCAACCTCTCCTTTTTCATTTCTAATTTTGTTGACTTGATTCTTCTCTCTTTTTTTCTTGATGAGTCTGGCTAAAGGTTTGTCAATTTTGTTTATCTTCTCAAAGAACCAGCTTTTAGTTTTATTGATCTTTGCTATTGTTTCTTTCATTTCTTTTTCATTTATTTCTGCTCAGATCTTTATGATGTCTTTCCTTCTACTAATTTTGGGATTTTTGGTTCTTCTTTTTCCAGTTGTTTTAGGTGTAAAATTATGTTGTCTATTCGGAGTTTTTCTTATTTCTTGAGGTAGGATTGTATTGCTATAAACTTCCCTCTTAGAACTACTTTTGTTGCATCCCATAGGCTTTAAGTTGTCATGTTTTCATTGTTATTTGTTTCTAGAATTATTTTGATTTCCCTTTTGATTTCTTCAGTAACCGGTTGGTTATTTAGGAATGTATTGTTTAATCTGCATGTGTTTGTGTTTTTTACAGTTTTTTTTTCTTGTAATTGATATCTAGTCTCATAGCATTTGTGATCAGAAAAGATGTTTGATATGATTTCAATTTTCTTAAATTTACTGAGATTCCATTTGTGATGCAAGATACGGTCTATCCTGGAGAATGTTCCACGTGCACTTGAGAAGAAAGTGTATTCTTCTGCATTTGGATGGAATGTTCTGAAGCTATCAATGAGATCCAGCTCATCTAAAGTATCATTTAAAACTTGTGTGTCCTTATTAATTTTCTGTTTTGATGATTTTTCCATTAGTGTGAGTGGGGTGTTAAAGTCTCCTACTATTACTGTGTTACTGTCAATTTCTCCTTTTATGTCTGTTAGTGTTTGTCTTATGTATTGAGGTGTTCCTATGTTGGGTGCATAGATATTTACAATTATTATACTTTCCTCTTGGATTGATTCCTTGATCATTATGTAGTGTCCTTCCTTATTTCTTGTAATGTACTTTATTTTAAGGTCTATTTTGTCTGATGTGAAGATTGCTACTTCAGCTTTCTTTTGCTTCCCATTTGTATGGAATATATTTCTCCATCCTCTTGCTTTCAGTCTGTATGTGTCTTTAGGTATGAAGTGGATTTCTTGGAGACAGCATATATATGGGTCTTGTTTTTGTACCCATTCAGCCAGTCTGTGTCTTTTGGTTGGAGCATTTAATCCATTTACATTTAAAGTGATTATTGATACATGTTCCTATTGCCATTTTCTTAATTTTGGGGGGTTGATTTTGTAGATATTTTTCTTCTCTTGTATTTCTTGACTATCAGTTCAGTTCAGTTCAGTCGCTCAGTCGTGTCTGACTCTTTGTGATCCCATGAATCGCAGCACGCCAGGCCTCCCTGTCCATCACCAACTCCCGGAGTTCACCCAGACTCACGTCCATCAAGTCAATGATGCCATCCAGCCATCTCATCCTCTGTCATCCCCTTCTCCTCCTGCCCCCAATCCCTCCCAGCATCAGAGTCTTTTCCAATGAGTCAACTCTTCACATGAGGTGGCCAAAGCACTGGAGTTTCAGCTTTAGCATCAGTCCTTCCAAAGAAATCTCAGGGCTGATCTCCTTCAGAATGGACTGGTTGGATCTCCTTGCAGTCCGAGGGACTCTCAAGAGTCTTCTCCAACACCACAGTTCAAAAGCATCAATTCTTCAGTGCTCAGCCTTCTTCACAGTCCAACTCTCACATCCATACATGACCACAGGAAAAACCATAGCCTTGACCAGACGAACCTTTGTTGGCAAATAAGTTCCTTTAACATTTGTTGTAAAGCTGGTTTGGTGGTACTGAATTCTCTTAATTTTTACTTGCCTGAAAAGCTTTTTATTTCTCCATCAATTCTGAATGAGATCCTTGCCAGTTTCAGTAATCTTGGTTTTAGATTTTTTTCCCTTTCAGTACTTTAAATATATCCTGCCATTCCCTTCTGGCCTGCAGAGTTTCTGCTGAAAGATCAGCTGTTAAATGTATGGGCTCCTTGTATATTGCTTACTGCTTCTCCCTTGCTGCTTTTGATATTCTTTCTTTGTGTTCAGTCTTTGTTCATTTGATACTAGTATGTGTCTTGAACTTGATTGACTATTTCCTTTACCATGGTGGGGAAATTTTCAACTGTAATCTCTTCAAAATTTTTCTCATGCCCTTTCTTTTTCTCTTCTTCTTCTGGGACTCCTATAATTCGAACGTTGGTGTGTTTGATATTATCCCAGAGGTCTCTGAGACTATCCTCAGTTCTTTTCATTCATTTTACTTTATTCTGCTCTTCAGAAGTTATTTCCACCATTTTATCTTCCAGCTCACTGATTCATTCTTCTGCGTCAGATATTCTGCTACTGATTCCTTCTAGAGTATTTTTAATTTCCTTAATTGTGTTGTTTGTATGTTTATTCTTTTGTTCTTCTAGGTCTTTGTTAATTGATTCTTTCATTTTCTCCATTTTGTATTCAAGGTTTTTGATCATCGTTACTATCATTATTCTGAATTCTTTTTTAGGTAGTTTGCCTATTTCCTCTTCATTTATTTGGACTTCTGTGTTTCTAGTTTGTTCCTTCATTTGTGTATTATTTCTCTGCTTTTTCATTATTTTCTTTTTTAACTTATTGTGTTTAAGATCTCCTTTTCACAGGCTTCAAGGTTGAATTCTTTCTTCCTTTTCGTTTCTGCTCTCTTAAGGTTGTCCAGTTGTTTGTGTAAGCTTCATACAGGGTGAGATTTGTGCTGAGTTCTTTTGTTTGTTTTTCCTCTGAGTGAGGTGGTAATTCTGTCTGCTGATGATTGGGTTTGTATTTTTGCTTTGTTTGTTGTTTAGATGAGGTGTCCTGCCCAGGGTGCTACTGGTGGTTGGGTGATGCTGGGTCTTGTATTCAAGTGATTTCCTTTGTGTGAGTTCTCTCTATTTGATACTCCCTAAGGTTAGTTCTCTGGTAGTCTAGGGTCTTGGAGTCAGTGCTCCCACTCCAAAGGCTCAGGGCTTGATCTCTGGTCAGGAATGAAAATTCCATAAGTGGTTTGTCATGGCATTAAGTAATTTAAAACAAATACCTAAAAATGAGAAACCAAAGATGAACCCCAGACAAATGGCAGTTAAAAAATCAGGCATATAATAATTAAAATAATGGAATATACACATATACATATATATCCATAATCAAAATCAAAACAGTCCAGCAAAAATAAAGTACAGTAGATTGATCTGGCAAACAAAGGAAATAAAAAATTATATTTACCAGTTAAGAACAAAACTAAATAAAGCACAAACTGGAAAACCAAACTAAATCCAGGTGCCAAGTTGGGAAAAAAAGCAATGAAATAAAAATTTACAAATATGTTCAGGGAAAAGAAAAGAAAGAAGGAATATATATGCAAAGTTTAATAGAGGTAGATGAAGAAGATTCATATACATTAAAGATAACTGCAAGGGAAAACGAACAGTAGGAAAGGCAAACAAAGGAATAAAAGGTAAAAAATATGGTAAATTTTAAAAAGTAAAATAAAAGAGAAAAGAAAAAAAGGGAAGAAGAAAGAAAGAAAGAAAAAGAAAACTCCACAGAACTGCAAAAGCCCAATGTAGAGGCAGAGGTTTATAACGATAATAAAAAATGTGACTGAGGAAAAAAAAATCAAAAGCTTAATTAGATTTCATATTGCCAATAAAACTGACAGCTACAACAGAGGTGGGAGGGGAGAAAAAAAGGAAAAAGTCCCAAAGAACCTACAGAACAAGTCAAAACATAAGAATAACAAATGTTCTTCTTGCATCACTGCTGTCAGAGTCCTTTCCCTCCCTGGGAGTTACAGTCCACCTCACCTGCTTAGGATGCCCTCCAACACTGTGCTGGTCTCTGGACCTACTGTGGGGGCAGCTCAGATTCTAATCTGGTCCTACTCCTGTGTGTTCTTGACTCCAACATCCACAGCTATCAGAACTAGTGTGTTTTCTTTTGTGGGAGCTCTCAAAGTCCTTTTATATGTTCCATAGACACAGAGTCTGCCTAATTGATAGTGCAGTTTTAATCTGCAGCTTATACAGCTGGTGGGAAAGTTTTGGGTCTTCTTCCTTAACCACACTGCCCCTGGGTTTCTACTGTGGTTTTATTTCCACCTGTGCATGTGGGTCATCCATGGGGGTTTGCTCCTGAGGCTGCCCTTGAGGACCTGGGTTTGCCCCTGTGAGGGCCAGGTGTGGAGGTGATGCAGTTGCTTTGGTGGGAGGGGCTCTGGCATCACCAGGTACTCAGGAGAGTTTGTGGCTAGGGCAGCAGGAAATATAGTGCTCTAAAAGGGTAAGGGAACCAGTATTGGCCAATATGCTCCAGTATTCTTGCCTGGAGAACCCCCCTGACAGAGAAGCCTGGCAGGCCACAGTCCACAGGGTCACAAAGAGTTGGACACGACTGAAGCGACCCTACTTGTAGGGACTCTGTTGGCTCCAAGTGTGCAGGGACACGAGCTGCCTCCTCTGCAGGAGTTATGGCCCTATCAGAGTCTTTTTTTGAGCCTCTTGTAACTGGTGATCTGAAGGCCTCTTTGGCCAGTCTTTCTCCATAGCTCTGCCCATTCAGGCACATAGAGGGAGCTCCCCTGGCTGGGGTCCTACTCTGTAGACCAGTGCATCAGGCACTTAAAGGGGCACCCTGTGTGGGGTCCTACTCAGTAGTTTTGTGCATCAGGCACTTAAAAGGGCACCCTGCGTGGGGTCCTACTCTGTAGTTTAGTGCTGTCAGGCGTTTGATGGGCCAACCTCTCTATTGTTCAGCTGTCATTGATGGAGTGTGGGGAGAGAGGCTACGGTGATGGCTCCAACCCCCTATGCATGACCCAGCAGTATCGCCTGGCTTTCCTCCATAGGCATTTCCCGCCACAATCTCCTCCCTCACATCCCCTCAATCTGTCTCTCCGCAGTCAACAGCAGCCCTGCCCTGGAATTGCTCCACAGTCTCTAAACTGCAGCTCCCAGCTGCTGAGCCTTCCACGGAAACTGTCCCTGTCTGGGGAATGTATGGCTGTGGCAAGGACTGTCTGATTCTCATTCCATTTAGGCTGCCGAGATCAGCTGTCTCACTCTCAGCCTTAAATGTCCCTCCTCTGACTCAGACAATTGCCCTGATGTGGGGATCAGACCCCTGCTTCAGTTCCCCCACCCACTGAGGGCAGGTCTAGTCCTACTAACACTCCCTTTTCCCCCCCTAGTTCATCCTACCGAGTTTTGCATGGTTCTAAATATTCCTTTCCACTGGTGGGGAATTCCTGTCTGCTCTCAGCTGGCGTTCTGCATGCACTTCTGTGTCTGAAGGTGTATTCCTGATGCATCCGTGGGGAGAGATATACTCCACGTCCACCTACTCCTCTGCCATCTTGTTCTGTCCAGCATTAAAGGGTTTAAGCAAAGGGATGGCAGAATCAGGTCCATTTGACAAACATCACTTTGACTTTTCAGTGAGCAGCAAAATGGATAGGGATCAGAGTAAATATTAGTAGACCAATTAGTTGGCTATATGATAAAAATTGAAATGTAATGCTTATTGTTGGTATAGAAAAGTGGCTATACTAAAAAAAAGTTTCTATTTTGGATCATGCTAGTGTAACTGTTTCATGTCTGTCCTGCTAACTTATGTAAAGCGAGTATAAAGCTGCATATGTATATGCAGCTCTTTTCAAGTATTAAATAGTGGACAGAACTAGAGAGAAGGGAAAGTGATGAAGCAAGCTTCCGAAAGGATGCAGGTCTCTAAATGTGGACACTTTCCTAGTGCAGGAGGCAGGGCTCAAACAGAGCAGGGCTCAAACACTGAACTGAGAGAGAAATAAGAGCTTGAGGCTGTTGAAGTGGCTGGAATTTGTAGGACAAGGTACCTGAGTAAATGGAGTTGTGCTCATTGGAATATACTTAATGCCACTGAACTCTTATGCATGTTTTATCACAACAAAAAAAAAAATACTGCTTCATAAAGAAAGAAAGAAAAAGGAAATTGTGCAAAGGTTGGGTAAGGTCACTAAAAGTCTGCCCTGGGAGCTCACCCTGAGCCCCTAGGCCCAAGCTAAGTTGTATATGAATGTGGAAAACTCTGTAATGCCTAAAAGAGTGACAGGTGAAGGGGTGAGAGCCAAATGGAGATTTCAGGGTTGTACAATGCCAGGAGACACCTGAAGTCCAGTTTAGCCAGAGAAGGGACATTTAATCTTCTCATGCATTTGGTGGAAGCCCACCAAGAGCCACATTTTAGGAATGAGGACATTGGCACACCCAAGGGCTAAAGTCAAAACCAAAAGAAATTTAGCTTAATAAAAAAATAAAACCAAGATAGATAGGTTCATCAAAAACTGCCAACAATTTGTCCTCCAGAAGAAATCTGGACACAAATTAAAAGAAGCTAACATAACACAGAATCACTATCAGATCAGATCAGTCGCTCAGTTGTGTCCGACTCTTTGCGACCCCATGAATCGAAGCACGCCAGGCCTCCCTGTCCATCACCAACTCCTGGAGTTCACTCAGACTCACGTCCATTGAGTCAATGATGCCATCCAGCCATCTCATCCTCTGGCGTCCCCTTCTCCTACTGCCCCCAATCCCTCCCAGCATCAGAGTCTTTTCCAATGAGTCAACTCTTCGCATGAGGTGGCCAAAGTACTGGAGTTTCAGCTTTAGCATCACACCTTCCAAAGAAATCCCAGGGCTGATCTCCTTTAGAATGGACTGGTTGGATCTCCTTGCAGTACAAGGGATTCTCAAGAGTCTTCTCCAACACCACAGTTCAAAAGCATCAGCCTTCGGCGCTCAGCCTTCTTCACAGTCCAACTCTTACATTCATACATGACCACAGGAAAAACCATAGCCTTAACTAGATGAACCTTTGTTGGCAAAGTAATGTCTCTGCTTTTCAATATGCTATCTAGGTTGGTCATAACTTTCCTTACAAGGAGTAAGCGTCTTTTAATTTCATGACTGCAGTCACCATCTGCAGTGATTTTGGAGCCCAGAAAAATAAAGTCTGACACTGTTTCCACTGTTTCCCCAACTATTTCCCATGAAGTGGTGGGACCGGATGCCATGATCTTCGTTTTCTGAATGTTGAGCTTTAAGCCAACTTTTTCACTCTCCACTTTCACTTTCATCAAGAGGCTTTTGAGTTCCTCTTCACTTTCTGCCATAAGGGTGGTGTCATCTGCATATCTGAGGTTATTGATATTTCTCCCAGCATCTTGATTCCAGCTTGTGTTTCTTCCAGTCCAGCGTTTCTCATGATGTATTCTGCATAGAAGTTAAATAAGCAGGGTGACAATATACAGCCTTGATGTACTCCTTTTCCTATTTGGAACCAGTCTGTTGTTCCATGTCCAGTTCTAACTGTAACTTCCTGACCTGCATACAAATTTATCAAGAGGCAGATCAGGTGGTTTGGTATTCCCATCTCTTTCAGAATTTTCCACAGTTTATTGTGATCCCCTATTACATTAAATGTCAACATAGAAAAAAATTTTTTTTAGGTTTGCAGGAAAACATGGCCTTCAATCAAGAAATAAAATCTGAGATGTCTCAGGTATTGGAATTAGTAGACAAAGACTTTAAAAGAGTTATAGATATGTTCTAAGACAAAGTAAAAGACAGTTATTGCGAGTGAAAAAAAGAATTCTTAATGTAGACATGGAAATTATAAAAAGGGAATCAAATGGAAAAATCTAGTTGAAAAATATAACATCTGAAATGTAATTTAAAAAGACAAAACAAAACACCTAAAGGGCTTAACAGCAATATGAAGACAGCAAAAGAATCAATAGATTTAAAGAAGATAAATACATATTATATGTTCTGGAAAACACAGAGAAAGAATTATCAAAAAATACAAAAAGCAAAGCCTCAGTGACCTGTGGGACGTTTGTAGAAGTCTTGTGCATTTTGCATGCTTCCCTGGTTGTTCAGCTGGTAAAGAATCTGCCTGCAATGCAGGATGTGAAAGTGACTCAGTCGTGTCTGGCTCTTTGCAATCCCACGGACTGTAGCCTGCCAGCCTCTGCTGTCCATGCGGTTCTCCAGGCAAGAAGACTTGCCTGGAGTGGGTTGCCATTCCCTTCTCCAGGGGATCTTCCCAATCCAGTGATGAAACCCGGGGCTCCGGCTTTGCAGGTGGATTCTTTACTGTGTGAGCCACCAAAGAAGCCCCATAGGGACTGGCAAAGGTGTCTTAAAAACATTTAAGAACATTTTCCTCGAAAGCTGCCCCGTGATTCCTTTCATCAATCACTGATCAGAAATTAATACTCTCAAGCTTCTTACATCAACCACTGGGAATTGATACTCAAGCTTTTTTTCAGTTAGGGCATACCTACATGAGGTAAGAAAGAGCTTAACAAATATAAGCTGCTGCTGCTAAGTCGCTTTGGTCGTGTCTGACTCTGTGTGACCCCATAGATAGCAGCCCACCAGGCTCCCCCGTCCCTGGGATTCTCCAGGCAAGAACACTGGAGTGGGTTGCCATTTCCTTCTCCAATGCATGAAAGTGAAAAGTGAAAGTGAAGTCGTTCAGTCGTGTCCAACTCCTAGCGACCCCATGGACTGCAGCCTACCAGGTTCCTCCATCCATGGGATTTTCCAGTCAAGAGTATGGGAGTGGGTTGCCACTGCCTTCTCCCAGTTCAATTCCTGGGTTGGGAAGATCCCCTGTAGAAGGGATAGGCTACCCAATCCAGTATTCAAGGGCTTCCCTGGTGGCTCAGATGGTAAAGAATCGCCTCCAATGCAGGAGACCTTAGTTCGATCCCTGTTGGAAAGATCCCCCGGAGAAGTGCATGGCAACCCACTTCAGTATTCTTGTCTGGAGGATCCCATGGACAGAGGAGAAAAACTTCAAAGAAAATTTTAAACTTTTCAGTAGCTGAAATTTTCTAAAATTTTAAGGATAATAGGAACACATGTATACCTGTGGCGGATTCATTTTGATATTTGGCAAAACTAATACAATTATGTAAAGTTTAAAAATAAAATAAAATTAAAAAAAAAAAGAAGAAGAACCCACCTGCTAATGCAGGAGACATAAAAATAAATAAATAAATAAATAAATAAAAAAGAAAAGAAAAAAGAAAACTACTTAGGTATATTATAGTAAAACTGCCAAAAAACAAAACAAAGAATGCTACAACTTAAGATGCTAGAAAAAGAACAATAATTAAACTCAAAGCATAAAGAAGCAGGGAAATAAAGACAGCAGATGTCAATGAAGTAAGACATAAATATAGAATAAATTAACAAAGAAAGAAACTGGTTCTTTGCAAAGAGTAGTAAATTGATGAATTGACAATATCCAGAATAAAGAATATACTATACACACTTGAAGAATAATTTTAAATATTATGAATAATCAATACATTTTACAACTTAGATAAAATGAACAAATTCTTGTAAAAATACAACTAATCAAAATTGACACAGAAAGAAATAGAAATTTCAAATTGCCCTATATCTATTAATGACACTGAATTCATCATAAAAAACATTTTCACAAAGAAAATTCAAGGTCCATATCATTTTATTGGTGAATTCTATCGAATATTTGAGAAGAACTTTATATCAACTCTATACAAATTCCTTTAGAAAATATTTATAGAGAGTAAACACATCCTAACTAATTTTATGAGATTAAATAACCTTATTACTAAAATCCTAATTAAGTTATTTTAAGAAAAATGAATTACAGATCAAAGTTTCTTATGAATATAAATGCAAAAAAGGATGAACTGATGATACCTACAAGTCTATAAAGCTGAAAAACTTTGGGTTGACTGAGAGACAAGACACAAATATATATTCTATAATGTTTTTGTAAAAAGTTCAAAAAAAGGCAAAATGAAATTTAAAGTGGATTTCTTACATGAGTGAGTGAAACTCAATCAGTTGTGTCTGACTCTGTGACCCTAAGGAATTCTCCAGGCAAGAATACTGGAGTGGGTTGCCATTTCCTTCTCCAGGGGATAGGATGATTAGGTTGCCATTTCCTCCTCCTTCTCAATCCCAATCCAGGGACTGAACCCAGTTGTCCTGCCTTGCAGGCAGACTCTTGACAATCTGAGCCACCAGGAAAGCCTTCATAGAGTGGAGGAAAGAGATGCAGATTTGCCAAGAAGAGGCATAATCTCTGTGATGCTAGAAATATTCTATATCTTGATTGAGGTGATGATTATAAATATACATATAGAGATGATAAAGATAAGGATAGAATAAAAATTTATCATAGCATACACTTAAAATTTGTGCATTTTTATGTATGTATATTTGACCTCAATTTTTTAAAAAAGCTATCTAGAAGACAAAACAATCAAGGTTTGATGGCCAGTTACATATAGTGGGCTTCCCTGGTAGCTCAGAGGTTAAAGCGTCTGCCTGCAATGCGGGAGATCTGGGTTCGATCCCGGGGTTGTGAAGATCCCCTGGAGAAGGAAACAGCAACCCACTCCAGTATTCTTGCCTGGAGAATCCCATGGAAGGAGGAGCCTGGTGCGCTAGAGTCCATGGGGTTGTAGAGAGTCGGACACGACTGAGCAACTTCACTTTCACTTTCACTTTACATATAGTGAGTGCTAGAGAAATGCAGTTATGACAGAATACAGATATTCAGGAATGAAAATGAAATTTGAGGAAACCTTTTTCCTGCCTTAAAACTGCTTGAATTTCTCTACCTGGAATTACTTAGAAAAGATAAGGGATACAGAGGGGGAAAAGATATGGTCTTAAAGGAGTTTAAAACTAGTAAGTGAGTTAGAAACATATAATTCTGGTATAGGCAATTATAATGTATTCATCCTATAAATGAAATATAACAACTTACAGGACATAGAACAGATTGTTGATACCCTGTGCTGCTAAATATACTGTTTTAGGGGCTTAGTGAAGTTCATCCACAGTGAGTTGCCTTCTCTTCTGATCTGCACATACTGGAAGATTTGTTTGGATTTTTGGCAAATAAGGACATGCACACGGAAAAATGACGATTGCAAAGGAAGGGAGCACGAAAGGAACAAAGGGATGAAAACAGCATGAGAAAGCATTACTTTATAATTCTAATACATATTGATTGATTGAACTGGTATTTTTCAAGCTCTGTCACATCTGCATTATAAAGCCGTCACCATGCAGGATATTGATGAATACTCTAAAACATGCAAATAAGTAAGAGAGATCATTTTTCACAAAGTTTTGGTTAATGAGAATGACTTGAGTCCCAGAGGGAGAGGTAAAGGAGAAAGGTCAGCCCTTGGCATTCAGAAGAAGAAAGTCACGTTCCCTCTGCTGTTCTTTGGAAGTTGTGACCAACAGGAGCACTCTGCTGGTGTTCCACTAACTGTGGGGTAAAGATCCATGCACTGCCTGCCAGCTAACTGGAGGAGAATACACAGACTCTAGTTAAAGAGAATTAACAATTTTGTTTCATAAAAATCTACTGATGAGGTGAATTAGCATGAACACATTTGTATTCATGACAGCCTGTAGTTTTCTTTAAAAAAAAAAAAAAGCAAGACTACTATCCCACTAAATTGGTAGAGGTGTAACAGGGTACTATAATTTATTAGCCATATTTGTGTATATCAAGTGAGACAGAATACAATCAAATTTTTTTAAGAATGTAAATTAAGTCAATGAACATACGTGGGTATCCTCAAATATTGTTCCTTTTAATTTGAAATTGTTTTAGAATAGTAGACTCAAGCATAGAAATTAAGAGACATATATGTATACATATAGGGGGCTTCCTTGGTGGCACTAGTGGTAAAGAATCCGCCCGCCAATGCAGGAGACCCAAGACACACAGGTTCAATCCCTGGGTTGGAGACATCCCCTGGAGGAGAGCATGGCAATCCACACTAGTATTCTTGCTTGGAGAATCTGGTGGACTGAGGAGCCTGGAGGGCTACAGTCCATAGGTCGCAGAGTTGGACACAACGGAAGTGACTTAGCACACATGCATGCATATATACATACAGCTGATTCCCTTTACTTACGGCAGAAACTAACACAACATTGTAAAGCAGTTATACGCCAGTAAAAAAACAGAGGCATATATCTGTATTTCTCTATCATTATAAGCAATGCTGTCTAATCTGCTTTCTTTAACTGGTCAAGTTTTTGTTAACTTGGAATTTTAGATATGGATTTTAATCATATAGCCTATGTATTCTTCAAGAATTACTTTGAGATTTGCAGCGCCCTATGACTGAACCCCCATGCAGATATGCACTATATTAACACTGGTTAGTTACACATTTTGTGGTTCCACTGCTTAGGACTATTTTTTTTAACTCACTCTTCCCCATTTTGGGGTTCGTTGTTATAACTTATTACACAGTCTTTTAAAGTTTTCCTTAGAGAGATCATTTTAAAAAAATTGAGAGTAATATATTTTTGTTTGTTCTTGTCCTGTTTGAGAATGTTTCTATCACTTTTTCATATAAGTGAAAAATGAATCAGTTCAGTTCAGTCTCTCAGTCATGTCCGACTCTTTGCGACCCCAAGAATCGCAGCACGCCAGGCCTCCCTGTCCATCACCAACTCCCGGAGTTCACTCAAACTCACGTTCATCGAGTCAGTGATACCATCCAGCCATCTCATCCTCTGTCGTCCCCTTCTCCTCCTGCCCCCCAAATGAATAGGATATAGAATTTTGCCTGGTGTCTCCTTCCATCAAAATTCTGGGAAGTTTGTTCCAAGCACTTCTGGTTAATTTAGTGCAAGGCAAAAATCCAATCCCAAGGGGAATTGTTTTACTTTTGCAGGGAATAAGTTTTAAATATTCTTCTATATTTTCCTTGCCTAAATATGTATAGATGTGTTTTTCTTTATCTTTTAAATGCAAACATCCCACCAGCTTAAATATAGATAGGTATAGATATAGATCTTTTTCTTTCGTTTTCTCTAATCTTCAGTGAGCACTTTGAATAGAATTATTTAGTCATCCAAAAAATATTCATTGAGTACTTTTTGTGTACCAGTCACTGTTCTAAACTCTGAGGACCCAACAATGAGGAGAAGAGATTAAAATCCCTGTCTTTGGGGAACTTATATTCCAGTAGGAGAGAAATAAAACTAAACAAGTATTAGATTTTGTTACACAAAATTGCTATTTTTAAGTCAAAAAGTGGACTAATGTCAGCTATTTCATATGGCTCAACTTATTAAACTTATAGTAGATAAGATGGTGGTAAGGGCTGAGGAGACTATTAAAGCCAGGTAAGGGCACTGGAGGTTACCCGGCAGAAAGGGTGGTTATACTTTTCTCCTCGTCCATGGCGCTCTGTATTTTGATGGTGCGCATAAACACGTAACGTGGCTGACACACTTTCACCGGCCCTAACCTTGCCTACTTTTTTACTTTCATCTCAGTTCATTTTCTATCTCTGATCCAGCCGTACCGTTCATCTGACTCTCCCCCTGAATACACCTCTTCTTCCTCTCCTATTCAAATGTCTCCACTATTTTAAAGTTTATTCTTCCACTTGCATCTTTTTCTATTCCTAATCCTGCTCTGGTGATGTCCCTAATTCCACTTAACTCAGTTTCATATATTCCCCCCTTGCCTGAGTCGTACTTTGAAAATCGGTTGAGAACCCCATTTCCTTCAGGTCTGAGAACTGTTTGTTCTTAAGGGGGTTTGTCCCTCTGGTAATTAACATCATGCTCTAGTGGTTCTCGGTCCAGATTTTATTCCTTTAGAAGCTCTAAAAAATTTCGATCCCTGGCCGCATCCCAGAGGAATTAAGTCAGAATTTCCAGAAGCAGAGTCCTAGTATCATGACTCCTTAAAAACCATCCCAAGTGATGATAAGTTCTAAAACTTATCATCTGAAGAAGCTCTGAAGAACTTTATAACATCCCAAGGCCTTGTGTGGAATCTAAAAAAAGTATAACAAACCAGTAAATATAACAACAACACAAAAAGACTCACAGATATATGCAATAGAACAAATGAATGGTTACCAGTGAGGAGGGCGGAGGAGACACACAGTGGGTGGGAAGGAGGAGGTCAAATACTGACTTAGGTGGAGGCATATCAGACAAAACAGGGGAAACTGCCAATATTGTATAATAACTGTAGCTGGAAAGTAAACTTTTAAAATTGTGTAAAAACTTAGTTTTGGACTTCCCTGGTTGTCCAGTGATTAAGACTCCAGGCTTCCACTACAGGGGATCAGAGTTCCAGCCCTGGTCAGAAAAGATCCACATGCCATATAGCAAGGCAAAAAAATAAGCTTTTTAAAAAGAGAAGAAATTTAGAAAAATTCTTTATTCTTAAAGAATATTTGAAAAAGTGGATATGCTTTTCTCTAATTTTGACCTTAATTCACGCACTTTAAAGATGTGATGAAGTGAAAATGTGGACGAGGGGTTGGGGAGAACAAAGAGTGGCACCACATTTATTACACACACACAATAAGCAAGTAATTCTGATCTGTTGATTTAGTAAAAAAGAAGAAAAATCCTAATGCCTGAGGCTCGCCCCCTAGAGATCTGATTTTATCAGTTCTGGGGGCTCTGTGTTAGTTGTTCAGTCGTGTCCAACTCTGCAGCCCCATGGACTGTAGCCCTCCAGGCTCCTCTGCCCATGTGACTTTCCAGGCAAGAATACTGGAGTGGGTTGCCATTCCCTTCTCCAGGGGATTTTCCTGACTCAGGGATCAAACTCAGGTCTCCTGTATGGCAGGCAGATTCTTTATGTTCTGAACCAAGAGGCAAGATGTAAATCCAGCCTGGGTCCAGACTTTACCCTCTCAGTCATGAGTCTAGACTACCTTGCCTCTAAGTGGCCTGGAATAGCCCCAAGGCAGGTTTTACATAACGCTAAAAATATTTTTTAAATGGAACTTGACTCAAGTTTAAATAAAACTGCATTTATAATTGCCTTTCTGTATTTTATTTGTACATGAAATAATGCAACCACACAGCTGAACTCCATGTTCTAACCTGAAGATTCTGAAAATGTAATCAAATCCGTAAGTGATGCAGTCCAAGGCTCTGTTTTCTAAAAGTGTCCTTGAAGACAGTAAAGAGGGAACATGAAATATTTTCATTATTTTTTAAATCCTAATGCAAATCACATTAAGAACCTGTTTCATTTTGAGCCAACACAGGTCAATAAAGACATCAACTTTTCTTTTGTCTGGAATTTGGAATACTAAAACTAGGATCTCCACTAACCTAAAACTGTCCACCAAATGTGAGCATATTCAATTATCTGAAAATAGAAAAATGACCCAGTTATTATAGGCTGGTTCAGTAGAACAAGCTTTCACAATACTGGGTACACAGAAGAAATAATAAAAGAATTGTTTGTGAAAAGAACTAGATGGCAATGATACATTAATTTTCTACAAAAGACAGAACATGTTAATGACAAAGTTATTCACAGACTCTGCTCTTCTCATTTCTATCCTACTAGCAGCAGACATTAGGGCTAGTACAGGAGAGTTAGCAAAAATGGTCCATCTTGCTTAACCAAGAAGTAAATGTGATGGCTCTTGCCATGAGCATGTTCGAGGTGTTGTAGCTATGGCTGAGTCTAGGACACATGCACCTGCAAGTATACTTCCTTCCTCTGGATTTGCTGCCTCCTGTGTTGGGGTGGTCATGTATGGATGTGAGAGCTGGACTGTGAAGAAAGCTGAGTGCCGAAGAATTGATGCTTTTGAACTGTGGTGTTGGAGAAGACTCTTGAGAGTCCCTTGGACTGCAAGGAGATCCAACCAGTCCATTCTAAAGGAGATCAGTCCTGGGTGTTCATTGAAAGGATTGATGCTGAAGCTGAAACTCCAATACTTTGGCCACCTCATGCGAAGAGTTGACTCATTGGAAAAGACTCTGATGCTGGGAGGGATTGGCGGCAGGAGGAGAAGAGGACGCCAGAGGATGAGATGGCTGGATGGCATCACTGACTCGATGGATGTGAGTTTGAGTGAACTCTGGGAGTTGGTGATGGACAGTGAGGCCTGGCGTGCTGTGATTCATGGGGTTGCAAAGAGTCAGACATGACTGAGCGACTGAACTGAACTGAACTGAACTGATGTTGGGGTTACTCACAGGCAGATTCCTCACATGGTGACATAGAGCCCCACTAGCTACTTTCAGACTGACTGGCAGGGAAGAAATAAAGAGTGCTTCTTTCTTGAGATTGCCAGTAAAATATTTCAGGAGAGCATGGATGGGACACTTTCAGAACCTGGGAGTAGAATCAGCCCTACTTGGTTCAAGGGGAGGCATTTTCCCAAAAAGATGTTAGTCTGGCCAATAGGGTATGTCTATTAAAGGGGAAACCATGGTTATACTACAGGACTTTCCTAGTGGCTCAGTGGTAAAGAATCTGCCTGCCAATGTAGGAGACGTGGGTTCAGTCCCTGGGCTGAGAAGATCCCTTGGAGAAGGAAATAGCTACCTACTCCAGTGTTCTTGCCTGGGAAATCCCATGGACCAAGGAACCTGGTGGGCTATAGTACATGGGGTCACAGAGAGTCCTTCACAACTAAGCATATAAGTATGTATTGTTATACTGCAGGATCTTAAAAGACCTTCAGTGTCAAGGTTCATTTAACCTTTTCCATGTAACATTATTTTCTGTGAAAGTTTTCCTATTGATCAAAATCATATAGAAGCTCCAGTGAGAGGAAATCATATAGTTGAACCATAAATGTTTGTACTTCCTGAGACACAATTCCTTCTGTTAATACCAAGTACTTTTTTTTAGGCCTTTAATTTTAGGAAATGTATTATAGTCTTAAAAAAAGATCTTTGAAGTTTGACAGACCGCTTTTGCATTTCCTATTATGATCTGGGCACTTTTGTTCTCTATAAAGAATAAACTTGGAGATTTGACGTTGATCTGTATTGATCACTCTGAACTTAGGATCCTAAGATTCAAACTACTGCTTTGCAGTGAGGGTATTCAGACAGTCATTTTCATCCTGAATGAATCACTGAATCTCATTTAACATCCTAGTAAGATTCTTAAGGCAAAGACCAGGAACCATGTTGGATTTCATGTTTCAGGAAACCAAATTTTAAAAATAGAGATATAAGCCCAACAATGAGAATTTCACCATACTTCTCACTCTTCTGCTTTTCTTCAAAATAAGCCTCCCCTGTTTGGCTGGTGTCTTTAACCTTCAAACTGTCCTTTCTCCAACAGCCCTAACTCCTTTAGAAGATACATGTTTACTTAGAGAAATCTAATTTGTGTTTTGTTAATGTGTGCTGTCTCTACTCGCTATATTACATTAAACGAGAAATAGAGTTACTAAAAAAATCATATCACTTGAAATCACTCATAAGCTATCAACAAGGGAATCCATATACCAATTTCCTTTTTGCTTTATAACCATCCCCAGCACTAAGTTGACCTTTACCTAAAAAGGACTATAATTGCAGTTAAGATTATATAATTTACAATAACAACAAAAAATTACTTTGGAGGAACTGCTACTGGGCGCGAATGTCTCACAACCATTAAGTGTATCATTCATCTTGAGAAGAAAATTATTCTTATCCACATCGCCATTTTTAACATAAACTGTAGTACTCTCCATTGGTACCTTTTTACATACCCATTAATCTCAATAGGAAGGCCTCAGTCTCACCCACCTAGTCTCTGAAGTTTGGATGTCACTACTGTGTACAATAAAAATTGTATATTCATGAACTCCATTTGTTTTATGTCCTTCTCTCTGTCAAAGCCTCCCAAGCAGCATATGCTTTGCTCTGTGGAGAATAAAATCAAATTTGTCTGTCTTGTCATATTGTCATCAAAGTGATAGTATCACAATTAGATTAACATTTTGTGAAGGAGCTGGAGGGAGGGAATGAAATAGGAGCACATTATAATAAAATCCACTTAACCCTTTCAGTCACAAAATCCCTTTTTCTCCAGCACCCGGAGGCAAAGAAGGCAATCAGACTCTAAAATAAGTGACACTGTCAAATTATTATGATCTATGTTGGAATCAAATAGGTCAGTTACTAGGCCTGCGAGGTACATTTTCATTTGAAAGGACCATTAAGATTTTTGTGACAACAATCTGATGAAGTAAGACACTTTCTGAGGTTCTTTAATCAGTTTGGGATTAAGTCAGCAAGAACTGGTCAGAGTGACTGGTGACAATATTTGACCCTTATATTGGTATTCACTGAAGTCTTAGGTGCCCACTCTAGGATCCTGTAATGGTTTGGCACTAGGGAATTTATTGAGCTAAAATTTTTATGGACAGCACAAAAATTTTATTTCCATTATTCTGATAGCTTCAAAAGACTCTGAGGTTCAAACAAATTTTTGTGAGCCAGAACAGAGGCACGAAGAATAGGTTGAAATTGGATAACATCTCTAGTGCCGGTTATTCTTTGGACAAGTTTTTCCTCTTTCCCATTGTGTGGAGAACAATAGAACTCACATGTGTGAGAAAGTCATTTCAAATATGGAAGCTACTTCCAGTCTTTTCCTTTGCAGAAAAAGGAGTGAGCTATCTTCACACCAGACTGTCTTCACTAAAGGCTTCCCGGAAGGACAGGAAAGTCACTGTCCCACTGCCTGTGAGGGTGTCGGGTGAGAGCTTTTGATCCCTGGGGCTGCCATGGTCCTCATGGCCAGCACTGATTCTGGACCATGTAGCCTCTTTATGACCTTTCTCCAGGGAGGGGGCATCTTTAGAGGTGAAGAGTCACAGTTCTTGGAGCACAGTCATATCCCAGCCAGCCTCTTACATAACCTTTCTCATCCCTGAGCTGTCTCTTGCCTGTAACTTTTTTAACATCAATTAATCCATCACTAAATAATGTACTATGTGGTATTTTTCTCTCATTAATTTATATCCATCAGTCACGCCTGCCTCTCCAACATCATTCCCTACTATTTACCTACAACCCTACAGGTCACCTTATTTCCCTCATCACAACAGCTGCCTCTTCTACACATCTCTTATCCTTTCATACACAGTTCTTCTTAGAATGACCTCACCTTCCTTCATCTTCAAGACTTATCTCAAGTGTCACATCTCTAAAGAGATACTGTATAAAACCCACCTTTGGTCCATTCATTGCCTTGTCACAATTTCCCCATAAAATTGTGATGATAACCTATATTTCCTTAGGCTGTAAGAAACCAAAATGATAACTTGCATCTATTTCTTTAACTCTAATATACAGGACATTACCCAGCTCATAGAAAGTACTCATTAAACCAAAAGAAAGAAAGAATCAATTCCTGAAGAGTATCAAAACATGTATGAAAGACAGTGATGGTCTCTAGCATGTCAGTCATTCACAGAGGAGAAGTCATATACGGTGGAAATTTGTCTTGTGTTTGGATTGGAGTTGTTTCAGTTCAGTTCAGTTCAGTCGCTCAGTTGTGTCCAACTCTTTGCGACCCCACGAATCGCAGCATGCCAGGCCTCCCTGTCCAGCACCAACTCCCGGAGTTCACCCAGACTCACGTCCATCGAGTCAGTGATGCCATCCAGCCATCTCATCCTTTGTCATCCCCTTCTCCTCCTGTCCCCAATCCCTCCCAGCATCAGAGTCTTTTCCAATGAGTCAACTCTTCGCATGAGGTGGCCAAAGTACTGGAATTTCAGCTTCAGCATCATTCCTTCCAAAGAAATCCCAGGGCTGATCTCCTTCAGAATGGACTGGTTGGATCTCCTTGCAGTCCAAGGGACTCTCAAGAGTCTTCTCCAACGTTTACTTATATCAGAAGAAGACATGTTCTCTTTATTTGGGCAACACATGTGACAAGAACTCATTTATTCTTGAGAAGGAGATGAACTGTGAGCTAATTCACCCAAATGGATTTGTCACTGGCAAAACAAGCAAGCTCAAATAATTTTGATTATTAGATTAGTGTTTCCTGGAAAGGGATTTGTAGTAGCATGTGGAGTGGTGTGTGAGCTTGCTCTTTTTTTTTTTGAGTTTGCTATTATCTTAAATTTTGTATTAAATAACAATAATAATATTTTATATGTTGAGAAAGAGTGAAATTTAGTCACTCAGTTGTGTCTGACTCTTTGTGACCCCATGGACTATAGTCCACCAGTCTTCTTTGTGACCCCGTGGACTGTAGCCCACCAGGCTCTTCTGTTCACGAAATTCACCAGGCAAGAATACTGGAGTGGGTTGCCATTTCCTTCTCCAGGGGACCTTCCCAACCCAGGGACTGAACCCAGGTCTCCTGCACTGCGGGTAGATTCTTTACTGTTTGAAACAGGGAAGCCCTGAAATGTTGAGAGTTTATTGTAAACTCTTCATGCATTAATTTACTCAAGACTCAGAAGAACCCTTTGGATTAGATATTATTATAATCCCCATTTTATAGATAAAGAAACTGGGTCACAGTGTGCCTAATGACATTCTGATCATATCTTGAAATGACATAAAGCTGAAATAAGGAGTTATCTATTGGATCATAAAGGTAGGCTTTCAACAGAGCTCAGTAGACTGGAATAATGGAAGAAAAATTCAATTACTATGTATAAGGAGTCTATGACAGAAGTTTGTTTGTAGAAAAATAGAGCTTTTATTAAAGGTTTTAGAAAGATCCCAAATAAGGTGGTATTAGGAAAAATTTCATAAGTTTATTTACTGGTTCATCTTAAGTACCCTGCCAATAGTCAGGGAAACTTCCAATTTCACCTCTTCTTGGAGATGGAACTCAGTAATTTGACACCAGATGCGTCAGGCATTTCTGCACGAGGAATTACTGAAGCCAATCCAAGTGCTATTACAACATTTCATTACCATATTCCAGGATAACCTGCCAATTTCACCTCTTGTCCTTCAACTTTGTCATTTATCATCCTTAATGATGCCGTTTCCCAGTCTTGGAAGGAGCAGCTGTTAGGTATCTATAGGATCCCCTCCTCAGTTAATTCTTCTCGGGTGGTATCTCCTCACTCAAAGTGTGTTAGGTAACCAAGGCAATTTACAGATATCCAAGTTCAGTACCATGTTAGCATCATCATTTAGACAGGAGCATTTGGAACTTTCAGGCACATTTTGCATGAAAATTTGTAGTGATTCTCTTCTTCATTTTTCCTGAATAGAAATGCCTACAAAAGAAGTAATTTAGAATAAATTGCACACATGTTGTCTCCATCTTTTCTTAGACTAGGATCATTTTTACACAACCCCCCACATCTTCACCTCTAGGGAGGCTTCTAGAAACCTTACAACAACAGAGAAATAAACTTGTACCCCACAAATAATTCGAGGGATTAGGCAGACCTGAAAGTTGTGGTCTCAAGGTATTCTCAAGGGCAGTGGTAAAACAGCCCAATCATGGAACATGGCCTCTTAGAACCACCCTTCAAATCCATTTGTTGAAATGGAGCAAAATGATAAATTGTTGCTTGGGTTTTCAAATGACATAATATTGATAAAATCTGTCTGTAATTTTTTTAAAATACAATTTATTATTATATTTCTGAATACAAAAGTTATATATTTAAGTGATTTTAGAAATAATACTCTATATTTTAAAAAATCTTTCCAGCTGGGGGGACTATAACAAAATTGCTTCACTAAGAACTAAACATCAGCTTACCAGGTGGCTAAGGAGGCAAAGAACCTGCCTGCAATGCAGGAGCCCTGGATTCAATCTCTGGTTTAAGAAAACCTCTGGAGAATAGGTCTCTGACCCTTAGAGAAGCAGGGCACCAGTTTTCTTATCCCTGCCTCCCACTTCCCAGTTCTGTGTTGCAGAAATTATATTCTGGGTTGGCATAGCCTAGAGAACTGCGTTCTTTTTACTTCCCTAATTCTTAGAGTATGCTCTATTCAGCATGCCAGTAAGTTACTGGGGCCTGGTGGCTCCTTGCTCCATATGCCTGATCCCAGCATTCTTGTAGCACAGAGTCCATGCCAGTTAGACAAGTTTTGAAGACCAGAAGCTAGTATGCCTCTCTTCAGTTTCTGTAGAGATATCACCCCAGGAGAAAATGGTTACTGTCCCTAGTCCCAGCTGTGGTGCAGTGACCCCAAGGTCCTGCCCAGGGAGGAGAGAGAAACTGTAAAGTTGGTAAGCTCCACCTGGGGGGACTGACTTTATTTGGAACACAATGCAGAGAATTTCATGTCTAAGGCAATGGAGAACTTGATGAAGAGTGATTGAAAGACTTCTTGTTCTGTAAAACAAGAAAAATCACAGTGCAGCCAGAAATTTAGAAGAGAAATAGCCAGAAAGAACTCTCCTGGGATCACAGTCAATTCTGGTCTGGAAGCTATGTGCATACACTAGGCTGTTCCCATATAGGACCAGTCAAAGAAGAACACGGACAGACTTGAAAGCATTTTCAAAACCACACGCAGATCTGCAACGGATAGAAGCCTAACTGGTTCAAGAGGCTTCAGTAGAACTGCTGACAATGAGCAACTTTAACTCAGGAGCCACAAGAGGCTCCTCTGATCCAGGAACACTAGAAATCCAGGCTTAAAAATAAATCACACTCATTCTTAATAGCCGGGAAGACTGGATGGATGACCAAGGCTGTAGTATTTCAGAAATGACCAGAGACAACCCCTCTGAGCTTATGGATAAACAAAAGGCACAGGCATGAACGCCTTGAACTATGAACGCAGTGTCCATGACACAGGCATCCAAAGAGTGAAAATACAACTGGCTGAGGGAGCTTAAGCTTAAACTTTGACCAGCAAATGAGTTCTGTTGACCTAAGGTGACCTCTAGAAATTTAAAAGATAGAGCAAGGAAAAAGTCTGAGTAAGAACATCATAGGCTGGACTGTGTAGGGAAAATGGACTTCATAGAAGTAGCTCAACCGATCACTAAGCAAATAAACAAACAGCCAACTAACAATAACCGGCCCTAGGATAGAATCAATATATGGAGTTGTTACAATATATTAAATAAAATGCTTGGTTTCAGCAAAAAAATAAATAAAAGACATGCAAAGAAGCAGAAAACATGCTTCATATCAACTTTGGTTTATCGATAGTGACAAATGCACCTTACCAATGTCAGGTGTTAAAAAGAGAGGAAACAGAGTGTAGGAACTCATTGTCTTTGCAATTTGTCTGTAAATCTTACATGTTCTAAAATGAAGTGAATGAAAGACAAAACAAAACAAATGGTATTATACATTTGAAAAGTATAATAATCGAAGTGAAAAATTCACTAGGGGGTTCAACAGTAGATTTGAGTTGGTCGAAGAATCAGTGAGTCTGTAGATCAATCGAGATTATACAATCTGAAAAAGAGAAACAAGAAAGAATGAAGAGAAATGAACAGACCTTCACAGAACTGTAGTACACCATTAGGCTTCCCAGCTGGCAGTAATGGTAAAGAACCTGCCTGCTAATGCAGGAGATAACACAGATGCTGGTTTGATTCCTGGGTCGGGAAGATCCCTTGGAGAAGAAAATGGCAACCCATTCCAGTATTCATGCCTGGGGAATCCCATGGACAGAGGAGCCTGGCCGGCTACAGTCCATGGGGTCACAAAGAGTCGGACGTGACTGAGTGACTGAGCACAGGCGCGTGCACACATTAAGTACACAAACCCATACATAAACCGAAGTGTCAGAAGAGAGAGAAAAGGGGACATAAAAAATTAAGAAAATAATGGCTGAGAATACACCAAATTTGATGATAAATACTAATTTCCATGTTCAAGAAGCTTAACAGTCCATTTGTGGCTCTGTAAACACCCTCAGGAGGAAACCGATAAATGTGAACCTCAACAAATGGGATCCTTCACCAAGGATCAAATCTAACACTTTCTGCCTGCTTTTGATCTCTCAGTGCCTGTGTATACATACACGTGTGTGTGTGTGTATCAGAATTAATTATTGTTATCAGTAAGAAAATGAGTATAATAAAAGCTACCCCCACCATTATATGAACCTGGGACATATACAACTCTTCTAAACTTTATTTTAAACATTAAAATTATGAAACATTTTGCAGTTTCATATGCTGAAACTAGGATCAAGTCCTACAACATTATAAAAAGAGACTTCATGTTGAATATTACCTCCAATGGGACTCAACTAAAACTTGCAAGCCAGGAATGGCAGCCTCTTCATTTGGTGAGCTGGGTCAAAGTTAACGAATTTTGGAATGCTATAGGCCTAGATTGAAATTGTAACTCTAAAATGTACTAGCTGTGTAAACTTGAATAAGTTCACAATCTCATAGCATCTACTTTGTAACCTGCAAAATGGGGATGATATCCACCCAATAGGAGTGTACGAGTTAAGTAAATGTATGTAAAGCAGCTATTACGGTGCCTGATATATGATTTTACTGTCCTAACGCCCCTCCCCACCATCCAATATGGTGGTTATTGTTTCGTTGCTGTCATATCCTCTCTTTTGCAACCCCAAGGTCTGCAGCCCTCCAGCCTTCCCTGTCCATTGAGTTTCCCAGGCAAGAATATTGGAGTGAGTTGACATTTCCTTCTCCAGGGGATCTTCCCCACCCAGGGATCAAACCACATCTCCTGCATTGTCAGGCAAATTCTTTACCAGTGAGCCGCCAGGAAAGCCCTTCCAATGTGGTAAACAAGCAAACAAACTTCCTAGAAAAAATGTTCCAAAAGCTCTTCATACAAGTTCATTGTGAAAGACCATAGACTGTTAAGCTCCTTGTCAGAAATCACCTATTTCAACCTTCTTGTTTCAGTGGTGAGAAGACAGATGCGCAGATTCACTCTTTACATGACTATAAAAAAGTGAGGAACATTCCTCAGTTCCCAAGCCCAACTGCAATGGATCCTAGTAGGTGCTGGATAAAAACTTATTGCAGAGCAGAATGAATGAGTGTGTGACTGTATGAATTGTCAAGCATCACACTCACCATGTTTTAATGACTAAAATACCATGTATTGTAAGATGTACCATTATTTTATTCACTACTGATAAAGAAAAACACTGTCAGTTAAACTATATATATCACAGACAGCCAGGTGCATCCTGATTTCACAGATATTAAAAGATGACCAAATATATATTTTAGAATCTATGAAATAAATAACTAATCAGGGATAGATCCAAATCTCCCTATTTCCAGTCTAATTTTTTAACACTACCACACCATCTCATTCTTTCAATAAAAACACTTTGTATCCTCAAAGATATCTTCATCTTTAAAAATCATTACATTAAGATATGTAAGCAAAGATTTTCCTTTTCAAATATAAATACTCATAGACTTTAAATTCTGACTAGGTTGTATCCAGAGATTTATAATTTCCAGACCCAAACAAAAACAAAACAGAAATAAAAATCAAAATATCTTGTGGATATGAAACACATGATAGGCAATTAAAAAAAAGAAATTAAAAGGATACAGTTTGGAAGTGGATGATGAGAAGCAGGTAAAGGAAAATTGAGAGACTAGAAGAAAAATACTCTGCCAACTTAATTTTTGTCCTGGTTGTTCTTGGTAAATGCAAGTTTTATTTACCATGAATCCTGAGAGTGGAAGAAAGTTTTCTTGATGAAAATTATTTAATAACCTAGCGAAACTGGTTCTGAAATCAAAATTCCTCCTCTTTTGTTGCCATTGATTTTCATAGACAAGCCTTTTTTAAAACTCAAGTATAGGCCAAAATATACCCAAAGTTTTATGGTTGCATGAAGGAGGCTTACAACCACAATAATTGCAGAAGGCTGCAGAAATTAACACAACAATGTTGCTCAAGGGGTCACTAGAGAAATCAAAGTAATGAGAAGATTTTGAGAGGAAAAATTTCTATAGGCACATAATCCAATCAAATTGTATTTATTCATTCAATCTGAAATCAACTTGTATGACAGATCTGAAAGTGTCAGGCGTGACACTAGGCGCTGAATGATCAAAAGTACATCAAATGTGATTTAAGGCATGATCATTGCCTGAGAAGGTCATTCCAGTAGGGGAGCCAGATGCGTGGACAAAGAACACTTGTTCTGGGACCTGCATTCCCAGAACACAAGAGGGAAAGGCAGGAAAAGACATTGCCCACTACTTGGTATTGAAACGGAGAGGGGGCAATCAACTCTGTGTTCCTAGGAACTGAAGTGAGGATTGACAAATCTGGGTAAGGCTATATTCCAGATGACTCTTGGAGGATGACTAGGTGTTGGCTAAATGGACAAATAAGGAAAACTAATCTGGTTTTCAGGTCAAAGTCTGCAAATAAAAATATGGAAAACAGGGCATCTGTCTCGTGATGCCTTCTTGAAAACTTTTCTTCATTTTACTCTCTCACGCTTTGTGGTATTTCTTCCTCTTAGAAAATGTTAAGGCTTTTTTAAAATAGACCCTTGCACCTTATTTACTAGATGTTCAGGGGAGAACTATTTGTCTCTGTTCCATCTGGGTCCTTGAACTAATTGACCTTCTGATAAAAAGACTGCCAGTATGTTCTAATATCTATTATATTGTCATCACATGGCTTCTCTTGCTTGGTGTTGCTGTCTCCAGAATCTCTTCTCTGGTATGAACCACTAACTCGATCTGTACCTGAAATGTTCAAGGACATGCTGATGACACAGGGGTGTCTAGAAGCCAGATAGACGGCTTCAGGCCAGCAAGCTGCTGTGGGAAGCTGTCCACATCTACCTCAATTAGAACTGACAACCAGCCCTGGATTCATAACACAAGATTCCTCAGTGTGGAACATCGGAATCTGGACAGAAAAAAGCAACAACACAAACTGAATTTTTCCGTTTCTTTATCTTGCTTCAGGGTACCTCCTTTGTTGTCCTTTGTATAAATGTCTCTTTATTTTAAAGGAAAGTATTTCCAATGTTCAAACGATTAATCAGAAGTTGTTATTCTGTTGAAAGTGACCTGAATGTAGCTCATGGTTAGTGTATGCATTGTAGAAATAGAACAGGGCAAAGACTTCTGAAGTGTAATTTACCCTTCTACTGACTTGGTATATAGCTTTGCTGTATAGAATTTATGTTGTCGGGGAAAGATGGCCATTATTAACATGTAGGACACATTTATACATTCTTATCTTAGTTTATTCTAATGATGGGGCTGTTTTATCTTGGTAACATGACTTTTGACATCTCTGTGACTAGCAGCTTCCAAAGCAGGGTACCTACATCCAGAGGATTTGTGAAAATCCTTTAAGCAGAGCAAATAATAGTAGTACAACAGTACAACTTGTATTTTTGTTTACTTTCTGTCTAAAGTATAAAAAAAGAAATGAAGCTTTATTGATCTTTAATACAGGGATTTAGACTGTCTACACCTTTGGTCCTTATGTGACGTATACAGGGAGGAGAAGGAGATTACAGAGGATGAGATGGTTGGATGGCATCACCAACTCAATGGACATGAGTCTGGGTAAATTCCAGGAGTTGGTGATGGACAGGGAGGCCTGGTGTGCTGCAGTTCATGGGGTCGCAAAGAGTCAGACACAACTGAGTGACTGAACTGAACTGAACTAAACTGAACTGAATGTATCCTGAAAGGAGACAATAAGAGCTATAAAGTGGAGGATTTGATAGCATAACCCTTGTTGTAGTTGCTTAGTTGCTCATCCATGTCCAACTCACTTGCAACCTCATGGAGTGGAGCCCTCCAGGCTTCTCTGTCCATGGGATTTCCCAGACAAGAAAACTGGAGTGGGTTACTATTTCCTTCTTCAAGAGATCTTCCCAACCCAGGGATTGAACCTAAGTTTCCTGCACTGGCAGGCAGATTCTTTACCACTGAACCACCAGGGAAGCCCAGTATATCCCTTACATCTTTATTTTTCAGCTGTAGTACTTTACAGCTTACATACAATAGGATGTTATCAGTGTGGTTTATTTTATAAAAATGTCATTTTAATAACTTAAATTTTTTTAAAACAGCTAACACTTTCATATTGTACAAAATCCAAAATGCTTGAAAGTATGAAAATTCATCCAACCACTCTTGTTTGTAAACATCATTACTCATTTTGAACAGGATCAGAAGTACGAAGCTTTCATGAATCCTTTCAGAGACACATTGTGCATATACAGCAAGCTGGCATATTTCCATGTTCGCTTTCCCATCCCCTCTCTTTTACAACAGAAATAGTGGAACCCATACACACTTTGCCTCTTAGCTTTTTTCACCTGTAATATCATGAAAACAATTTCACATCAGTCCATAAAGAGTTTCCACGCTCTTTTTCATGGCTGCACAGTATTCCTTTCCCTTTTAATAGCTCTACCATGGTTGATGCGACAGTCCCCAAGCAATTGACCTTTATATCACTTCCAGCCCTTTGTTGTTGCAAACAACACAGCGCTGGATAACCTTCCTCTGTGTCACTTTAGACACATGCTTGGATGGGTGTCAGATACATTTTTAAGAGGTTGAATATCTGAATCAAAAAGCGTGTGCTTTGTAATTTTGAAAGATACTTCCAGTTTAACTTCATAAACGTTGTACCAATTTATACTCCCACCAGCAATGTTTGAGAGTGTCTGTTTCCCAACAGCACTGCCAATAATAAATACCTTTGCATAACTGGAGCTTGGGATTGAAAAATGAGTATCATGATCTAATAAGATGAGCCAAGAATGAACTTCTTCCATTTGGATCTATCTTTCTTTGTAAAACACCTCTTTCCAAGCAATGACATGCCTTAAAATTTTGTGCTAAAATTAAGACCTTAAAACCAGACCTTCAAATCACTAAATTATAAAGCATTAACTGAAAATTTTCAGAACTAATGAAGCATGTTCAACCAGATTTCACATTACATGATGCTTTTCATATCATAAATAATAAATTTAAAATATTTTTGATATTTTTTATTTCATTCTTAACTCTTCTTAAAATCTATTTTTGTCAGTTATACATGCATGCACATGTGTATGTGTGTCTTTATAATAAACATACTATTAGTATTTCACAGTATTACATAATTTTTGAGTAAAAATTTTTACAAATGAGGGTACCCAATATTTTTTTGTTGACAGCATCTGAGCCAAAAACATTTTAAGGATCACTGACTGGTCTATATCATCTAGTGTTCATGAAATAAAATTTAAAATTAACAAGCATTTAAAATATGCAAAGTTTTCCTGTTTAACCTCTTTCCCCTGGCAACACAATTCTGTTTGAGAATCTGAGCATTAGTTTTACTTATGGTCAGTCAGGTTCCACCCAGAGTGCACTTCAAGTATTACTAGATTTCCAGAAGAAAAATACTTTTTCTCTCCTTAGAGAGGATTATAATGAAAAGTCTTTGGTCTTCACTCTGCCCTAAGATGACGAGTAGAAAAAAGAAAGCTGATTCTCTTCATTGTAATGATTCTACTCACGAGGACAGCGACGTTCAATGTCTTCCTGCATAAAAACTTCATGTATTGATCCCACAGCAGGCATTTTGCTGATAAGAAGTCTTCCAAAAGCTACTCCTGGAGGCTGTGACTCTGGCCAAGGCTTCCTTTCTAGCAGCAAATGCTTCTCTTCCTGGGGTTACTGAGTCCAAGCTTGTACTGCTCACTGCACCACAGGACAATAAATAGAAAGATGAGGTGTTAGGACAAGGAATAGCAGCTTTATTCAGAAAGCCAGCAGACCAAAGATGGTGGACTAGTGTCCCAAAGTTCAAATTCATCTTACCCAGTGTCCCAAAGTTCAAAGTTCATCTTACCCAAGTTCAAATTCAGGCTTCTTTTATACTGAAAGGGGAGGCTGTGTGATTAGTTGTTGCAAACTTCTTGGTGTTGGAAACCTTTGTCATTGCAGCTGTCCAAATAGATCTGGTCCTGTAAACCTCCAGTAAGACAGGTTATTCTCTATTTGGCAACTTTTTCCTCTATATATGAATGGGAAAGTGTTTATCTTTAAAAGGTCAGAGCCTTGAGAATGGAGTCTCCTGTATATCTCAGTCTAAAGGCAACATTCTTATCTTGTAACAGAAGTAGAAAACAAAGATTAAAGAAACAAATCTAATACAGAGTCAAATTTGTTCTTCTCTACTACACCTTGGACTATAAGGAGATCCAACCAGTCCATTCTGAAGGAGACCAGCCCTGGGATTTCTTTGGAAGGAATGATGCTAAAGCTGAAACTCCAGTACTTTGGCCACCTCATGCGAAGAGTTGACTCATTGGAAAAGACTCTGATGCTGGGAGGGATTGGGGGCAGGAGGAGAAGGGGACGCCAGAGGATGAGATGGCTGGATGGCATCACTGACTCGATGAACGTGAGTCTGAGTGAACTCCAGGAGTTGGTGATGGACAGGGAGGCCTGGTGTGCTGTGATTCATGGGGTCGCAAAGAGTCAGACATGACTGAGCGACTGAACTGAACTGAACTACACTGGCATTTGTAATCAACTTGATCACAGCTCCTACCAGAAATAAGTGTTTTGTTGCCTTGAACAGCTTATGGATTCCTCAGACTCTGGACAGCTAAGTACAATATCTCAGAGCATCGTAGAGAACACACCATGAAAAGCAGCCTTTTATGGTCTTAACTATTTTAAAATAGTTTTCCCGATTTTTAAAACTTGGATAACACAGAAAATAGTAAAGACAAAAATTAAAAGTGACCACAATGGAAAACATTTTTATTTACCATACTATTGCAATATTGTTAGCCTTTTACCATGATTCCTTCCAGTCTTTTCTCAGTATAAAATATAGCATTTGGTATAATGGGATTATATAACATGGCCAGTTTTACATTCTAATTTTTGTTCTTTATGTAATGACAAGATTGTTCTCCATGACATTAAAGGCATTTTCAAAATACTTTTTAAATAATGACTTAATAGACCATTGTATAGATGAATCTTATTTACCTATTCCACCTGTGTTGCAGTTCATTGGGTCGCAAAGAGTTGGACACGACTGAGCAACCGAACAACAAGAACAACCTGTGTTGGGTGTTTCAATTGTTGTCCAGTTGCTCAGTCATGTCTGCCTCTTTCCAACCCAATGGACTGCAGCACGCCACTATTCCCTGTCCTTCACCATCTCCTGAAGCTTGCTCAAAATCATATCCATTGAGTCAGTGATGCCATCCAACCAGCTCATCCTCTGTCGTCCCCTTCTCCTCCCACCTTCAATCTTTCCCTGCCTCAGGGTCTTTTCTAATGAGTTGGCTCTTTGCATCAGGTAGCCAAAGTGCTGGAGTTTCAGCGTCAGCATCAGTCCTTGCAATGAATGTTTAGGACTGATTTCCTTTAGGATCGACTGTTTGGATCCTCTTGCTGTCCAAGGGACTCTCAAGAGTCTTCTCCAACACAACAGTTCAAAAGCATCAATTCTTTAGTGCTCAGCCTTCATGGTCCAACTCTCCCATCCACATGACTACTGGAAAAACCATAGCTTTGACTAGATGGACTTTTGTTGGCAAAGTAATGTTTCTGCTTCTTAATGCGCTGTCTAGGTTTGTCATAGCTTTTCTTCCAAGGATCGAGTGTCTTTTAATTACATGGGTGCAGTCACCATCCACAGTGATTTGGGAGCCCAAGAAAATAAAGTCTGTCACTGTTTCCATTGTTCCCCCATGTATTTGTCATGAAGTGATGGGACCGGATGCCATGATCTTAGTTTTCTGAATGTTGAGCTTTAAACCAGCTTTTTCACTCTCCTCTTTCACCTTCATCAAGAGGCTCTTCAGTTCCTCTTCACTTTCTGCCATAAGGGTGGTGTCATCTGCATATCTGAGGTTATTGATATTTCTCCCCACAATCTTTATTCCAGCTTGTGCTTCATACTATAATTTTATCTAAGGAATGCCTTGGTATGATGAATCTTTGCTAACAAAAATTTCAATTTCAGGTTGAGTCCTTAAGATGAATTCCTGAAAGTAGCCACATTGTATTGATATCTCTTAAGCCAAAGTCACTACATCTCTGCCAGAATTTGTCTCACCGTGCCCACATTCATTAACTGCATATTCATGGACTTTGAATAAATAATGCTGATTTGATAGGGAAAAATGGTGACTTGACTCTTGTGATTTATATTTCTTTAATTGTCAATTAGATTGAAAACTTTTTATATGTAATTCTTAAATAATTTTTGTATAACAAAAGTAGTACAAACTCAGTGTCATAAATATGCAAACTAGAAGATTATAAATAAAAATCTTTTGTAATGTCACAGCTAAGAACTTGCACTCAATAATATTGCTTGTATTGTTCAAATTTTATTCCAATGAGAATCTATGTATACATATTTTATGTATGTTTGGATTATATAATATATATAATTTACAAGCCTGTTTTTTATTTATAGCATTTTCCCTGCCTCACAACTTCAATGTATTATCATTTATTTAAGCATTATCACTCTGTTAAGCATCTAGTTATGAAATGTTATTACAAATAATTGTATTTTCTTGTTTTAAGTGGAATGTACTTGATTACAAATAAAATTGAATTTCAAAACACTTATTGACTGCTGTACTTCTGCTTCTACAGGTTATCAATTTATATCCCTCCCCTCATTTTCTAAGTGAAATTAATAGGTTTTTAAAAATGTATTTGTAGCAATTTTGTAGATTTTAAAGATATTACTTCCTTCTGTTATACTCAGTTATATTTATAATAAGTAGTTTTCCTATTTTGGTTGTTTGATTTTTTTATTTGCATTTCAGTTCAGTTCAGTCTTCCAGTCATGTCCGACTCTTTGCGACCCCATAAATTGCAGCACGCCAGGCCTCCCTGTCCATCACCAACTCCCAGAGTTCACTCAAACTCACGTCCATTGAGTCAGTGATGCCATCCAGCCATCTTATCCTCTGTCGTCTCCTTCTCCTCCTGTTCCCAATCCCTCCCAGCATCAGAGTCTTTTCCAATGAGTCAACTCTTCGCATGAGGTGGCCAAAGTACTGGAGTTTCAGCTTTACTGATCTCCTTTAGAATGGACTGGATGGATCTCCTTGCAGTCCGAGGGACTCTCAAGAGTCTTCTCCAACACCACGGTTCAAAAGCATCAATTCTTCAGTGCTCAGCTTTCTTCACAGTTTTATTTGCATTTATTGACATGCAAAAGCTTTATACTTTTATTTTGTCAAATCTATCTATACTTTCATTTGAGACTTTGTTTATCATTTTATGCATATAAAAAAAGTCTTTTTCAATTCAAACCCAGCTAAATATTCAGCAGTATTCTTCTATTGTGCACAATTGCTCAGTCATGTCCTACTCTTTCTGAACCCATGGACTGTAGCCCACCAGGCTCCATGGAAAATTTTTCCATGAAAAATATCCATGGAATTTTTCAGGTAAGAATACTGGAGTGGGTTGCCATTTTCTACTCCAGGAGATCTTCCCAACCCAGGGATCAAACCTGTATTTACTGCATTGGCAGATGGGTTCTTTACCACTGAGCCACCAGGGAAGCCCATTCTTCTATTTCAGGGGTTAGTAGTTATATATTTCACATCGAACTATTTAATTTATGCAGAACTTGTTTCAGAAGATAGAACTTTTTTTTTTCAAATAACAGCTTCCCAGATTTTTCTTTAGTTTGAGAACCTTCTTTCATACCGGGAAGTCATTATATAATAGCGGAACTCATGTATAGTTAAAATTATCCTTGAAAAATCCCTCATACACCTCCCCAAATCTTATATGCAGATAGAAAGTCTCCTATAAGTTCAGCACACAGCCACTATGTTCTCCAGTGTTGGAACAATGGATATTTTTAATGTAGTGCACAATTTAAATATCCTAGTTCAGGTTAGCATTCTTTAAGCTCTGGAATAACATGCAATGTGAGGGATCCTCACACTTTGGGCACCTCAAAGGACTGGAGACTTAAGAAACATGAGATTTGGGCTTCCCTGGTGGTCCAGTGAGTAAGAATCTGCCTTGCAATGCAAGGGACACTGGTTCGATCCCTGATCTGGGAAGACCCCACATGCCCCTGAACAATAAAGCCCCTGCACCACAAGTACTGAAGCCCACGTGCCCTACAGCCTGTGCTCTGCAACAAGAGAAGCCACTGCAATGAGAAGCCGTGCACTGCAATGAAGTGTAGCTCTTGCTCACTGCAACTAGAGAAAGTCCACGTGCAGCAACAAAGACCAGCACAGCCAAAACAAAATAAATTTAATTTAATAAATAAATCTTAAAAAACCGACAACAGTATAAGTTTCCTCTATCTCTTTCATGCTCGCTCACTCTAGAGTATGTGGTCAAAGACTGGAATGAAAGACATATGGAGAATCATTTGTTTTACATAAATTGTATACCCTCTCCACTTTAGTCTGTCTTTTTTTGTTTCTCACCTTCTATAGCCTGGAAAATCCATGGACAGAAGAGCCTGGTAGGCTGCAGTCCATAGGGTCGCTAGGAGTCGGACACAACTGAGCGAATTCACTTTATTTTTTCACTTTCATGCATTGGAGAAGGAAATGGCAACCCACTCCAGTGTTCTTGCCTGGAGAATCCCAGGGACGGCGGAGCCTGGTGGGCTGCTGTCTCTGGGGTCGCATAGATTCGGACAGGACTGAAGCGACTTAGCGTAGCATAGCATAGTAACTTAAAACTACATTTGATGTGATGCTACTGTGTCTTCCCAGAAACCTGTTCAGATCCCTGAAGCTATGCGCTAGCCTAACCCTTCGGGGTATCATGTTTCTCTGCCCTCTTTTGTTCTTCTTGAGTTGGACCTCACTGTCTCCATTCTCAAAGGTGAACCCTAGTTGTTGCTTGGTCGCTAAGTTCTGCCCAACTCTTCTGCAACCTCATGGACAATAGACCGTCAGGCTCCTCTGTCCCTGGGATTTCCCAGGCAAGAATACTACAATGGATTGCCATTTTCTTCTCCTGGGAATCTTCCCAACCCAGGGATTGAACCTGCATCTCCTGTATTGCAGGTGGATTCTTTACCACTGAGGCACCAGGGAAGCCTCAAAGGTAAACCACAGTAGTCCCTAAAATTATCCTCCAAACCAAAGAGTTCCGTCCTGGAATCCATCACTTTCCCTAAGTGATGTCAGGTATCTGGAGAAGCTCTGTCCAAAGAAATTCATATTCAATTTCAAATTTCCTACAAGGCACATTTTTTTAAATAAAAAAAAAAACAACACATAAGTTTAATTTAAATAATAAATCTTATTTAATGCAATCATCTCAACATGTAAGCAACATAAAATAATTAGATATTTTTAACCTTTCCAAATCACTAAGTCCTCAAAATCTGATGTGTATTTGACACTTGCAGCACATCTCAGCATGGCTTAGCAATGTTTCAAGTGCTCAAGAGCCACATATGGCTAATGGCTACTGTAGTGAGCAAGGAGGATCCAAAGGGCTGGCTAACAATCCTAAATTCATCATGAAACTCAGCAGTAGCTGTATGTTTCATGTAAGTGTTCTGGATAGCCTATATTTTTCAAGCCACAATGAAAAGCTAACTCCTCAATAACCCCATGCTACACCATTTAGAAAGTAAGTCAGTAAAAATGAATGGCTGCTTATTTCTTTTTCTCACCTCCTCTTCTATGCAATCCATTTCTTTTCTCTGCATCCGCATCCTTTAAATTCCATGCTTTCCACAATCTTATCACTTTGTGTGTTGGTAGCAGGCAGTTCTGAATCAAGGGAAATGAATGAGTCACTAAGATTCAAGAAAAGGGCCTCTCAGTGACAAATATGCATCAGAAACAAGACATCTTTCCTTGATGGCTTACAATCTATTTTTCCCAATATGTATTTTTTTCTCCAAAAGGAAAATAGATATAATTTTATTTTTAACAGATATTTGTGAAGATCTGCATTTTCTGATTGCTACTTATTTTAAGTTTCTAAGTATTAGTAAACACAGAATATACACTTTCTATGATGGCTTTTTTTTAGGAGCATGCAAATGTGGCTTTTGCTAGCATTGTTTTAAAGTGAGTAGAAAGCTCTCAGTAAACTTTAACATTACTCTGCAACATGTTTTGTTAGAAAAGCCTGTCATAGTATCTGAAATTGTGTAAATCATCAGTTTTTAATCTGGCAGGAAGTAGATAGTGGCCCATTAAACTTTCGTAATTAAATTTTCCCTGTACTCCCCCATAGAACCATTATCTGAGTTTTCTAATTAACACAAGAGGAGGGAGTCAATTCAGATTGATGGGATCTAGAGCCATCCCCTTTCATTTTAATGACCTTTAATAAACTTTTATTACTATTGATATTGATAATTATAATACACCCTTTAATTCTGCAATGTGATTCTAAGGACCTTTTCAAAAATTACAAAATTCACGGTTAAAGCTAGAGTAGGCAGAATTATTATATTGCCAGATGCTGAGCATTTAAGGCAGTGATTTTAGCAAGTCAGAAGGTATGTAGGTATCGTGTCCACGGCTTTTCCTTATCTCCACCCATAGTGCAAGACTTCATCCTTACACAGCCTCCGAATTTCAGAGCACAGCTTTCCTCCAAGACTGGAAATCAGGCTGAATTGGAAGGTATGTCAAAACAGTCCACAAGGAGCAAGGTGGAGTTTACTAAATTTGGTTTATTTTCAGTTGGAAAGGCATTGAGACCAAGAGGCTAGCTGCCCAAGAGGATAAGTCATTAGGCAAGTTAGGCTGGTTTCCCAGAATGTTTTCATGCCATTTTGCCTGAGTTTTACATAATTCGACAACCTCTCAGAACTGCCTTTCCTGTCACTGGAACTGATCCTTCCAGGTGAGAATATGAACTTGCCGACATGAACACATAAGCACGGAGAAGAACACTTCCATCTTTTCATTTGCTTTGGAAGCTGGATCACTGGGAGGATAAGCACAGGGATCACATGTGTAGTAAAGGATGGAGCCTTTGTTGTTGTTTAGTAGCTCCTACGTATGTGTGTACCCGGTTGCTTCAGTTGTGTCATACTGTTTGCAGTCCCATGGACTGTAGCCTGTCAGTCTCCCCTGTCCATGGCGTTTTCCAGGCAAGAATACTGGAGTGGGATGCCATTTCCTTCTCCAGGGGATCTGCCCCACCCACGGATCAAACCCGTGCTTTTCCTGCATCTCCTGCATTGGCAGGAGGATCCTTTACCACTGAGCCATCTGGAAAGACTGGGAAGACAAAGGATGGGGCTAGGATTTAGCTACGTTGTCACCCATCAAGCTATACTGTCTGCAGGATCACACTGGATGACCCATGTTGGACTTTTCATGCTTTGGTTAATGAAATCGAAAATTTTGAAATTGAAATCAATCAAACTCATGGTATTTAGGGGAGACTGACTCTGACAGTCTCATAATCTCATCTATTAAGTGGGAATGAAATATATTTTATACCATAAAAATACTGTGAAGATTAAATGAGATAAGGTATATAACATGCTTCGCATAGTGCATGATCCAACAAATATTACCTCTCATTTTAATTATAATTATTGTTTCCATAGTACCTCATTCAATTATAAATATTGTTTCCATAGTATCTCGTTTCTTCTTCTTTTTTTTTAACTTCACTTATTTGCTTTTTTAAAAAGTTCAGGTGCTTTGTAGTTTGATATCTCAGGATCTGGGAAAAAATGATATATCAGAAGTAATAGTCTAGACTTCCCTGAGAGAAGATGTAACAAGGATTTGCTCAAGATTACAAATATTTGATATAATCACTGGATTCAAAGATTTATAATCTAGCTGTTGCAGTAATCTAAGGATGAAGTATACGACTTGTTCTTCTATAACAGCAGAAAGAATAGGAAAGAAAGAAAAATCCAAGAGACTTAAATAGCAATAATCACAACTGTATTTCTTTCTAAATTTAATTTTCAGGGAAAATAGACATGTGTTAACTATTGATGGAAAAGCTCCATTTCATGGCATGTTGGACTATCTGGGACGAAACACACACTCTCAGTGAAACAACCAGAAAAGTCTGTGTTGGGGGTGGGTGGGGTGGGGGAGTGTATAAAACAATATATTGGAGAGTGCAGAACTATGGTCCTTTAGAGAAAAAAAATAAATTAAATGAGCCATATGACTGCTCTGATTTTCTGTCTGGAGTCACTTGCAGACTGTGGAGCCATAAGGAGATCTCACAGAGAGCAAGGCAATTTCATTCAGTGGAGAAGACACAAATCAGAGTTTCAGAAGATGGTTGGAGAGGAGAGAGCTGTGTGGAGAAAGAGTTCCAGAAATATCTGTAAGGGCATATGAAATTTGTTGCTGAATACTAAACTACATGTGCATAAAGTAAAAGTCCACGAAGCCAGGCAAACACCTCAAGAGTTGCATGCCAAACGGTTCCTAGAGCTGCAGGGCTGAAAGGCACCTTCATCGGAGACTCCAAAGAAGTTGCACTTTAGTACTGATGCTAAACCAGTCCTAGCGTGAAGGATATTCTAGATAGGGGATTGATAGTGAATGGTCCAAGAACCAAATCCAGTCCACAACCTCTTTTTGTATGGGTCCCCAGCTAAGAGTGGTTTTTATCTTTTAAAGAGGTTTTAAGAAGAAGAAGATGATGAAGGAGGAGGAGCAGAAGGAGGAGAAAGAGAAAGAAGGTATAGAATATATAACATTGATTGAGTATAATCTACCAAACAAAATACTGCCTAGCTCTTCATAGAAAAAGTTTAAAGACCCAGCTCTACACCCACCTTAAAAAGTCTAGAAGGTAATCCTTGAAATAACCAAACTGATGTTCAGTTAATTCAAAGCATCCAACTGGACAAAGCCCAACAGTTAACAGTATACACTTCACAATTCTCAGCACCCAGTAAAAAGTTATTAGACATGCAAAGAAGTAGGAAAATGCTACCCATAACTAGAAGGAAAATCACTCAACAGAAACTGATTCAGAAATGATAGAGTTGATGAGACAATCAGACAAGTATTATAAGCAGCTCTTATAAATACCCTCAAGGATTTATAGAGAGCACTAATGTAAAGAGAAAAGAATTAAGGAATATATAAGTAGACCAAATAGAACTTTGAGAGATGAAAAATACATATCCTAAATGAGAACTTCACTATGTGGGATTCATGGTAGGTTAGATTCTGCAGAAGAAAAGATTGGTGAATTTGTGTACATGTCAATAGAAGTTATCCAAACTGTACAAAACAAACAAAAAAAGCCTGAAAAAATGAATAGAACTTCAGTAACTTATAGAACATATGAAACAAATCAATATATGTGAAGTTAGAATCCCAGAAAAGAAGGAAAGAGAGAACAAAAAATAGGTAAATAAATAAATAATGGTTAAAAACGTTCCAACTTTGATGGAAAATATATATACTTATTGATTCAAGGACCTCAATAAACCCCAAACAGGTTAAATACAAAGAAACCATACCAAGACAAATCATAAGCAAATTGCTAAAAATCTGTGAGAAGAGAAAACATTAACACAGTCAGAAAAAAAGACCTATTACATATAGAACTAAAATAGGAATGACAGAAAACCTCTTGTCTCAAACTGTGCATATTCTGAAAATACACACACACACACAATTGTCAACTAGAATCTTTATTCACTGAAAGCATCTTTTGAAAATGAACTTTTATGCCAGCAGTGAACAATTGGAATTTGAAACTTTAAAAGTACCATTTACAATAGCACCCCACAGTTAAATACTCACATATGAATGTAGCAAAATATTTACAAGATACATATACTGAAAATAACATCTTGATCAAAGAAATCAAAGTAAGTATAAACAAGGAGGAGATATTAGGTGGATTCATGGATGGTAGACTCAATATTGTCATAACATCATTTCTGCCCAGCATGACCTTCAGATCTAGTGCAACACCCCTCAAAGTCCCAGTAGGCTCTTTTGTAAATACCATTAAAATGATTATAAAGTTTATACACAAAGGCAGAAGACCTAGAATAGTCAACACAACACTAAAGAAGAACAAATTGAAGGACTTATATGACCTGATTTCTAGCTATCAAGTTATGAAAAGACATGGGTGAATTTTTAAATGTTATGTTTCTCAGAAGTCTGCATACTATGATTCTGATTATATTCTGAAAAGGCAAAGCTATAAAGACAATGAAAAAAAATCAACAGTTGCAGAGTATTTGGCAGTAGAGGAGGGAGGATAGGATAAATAAAGCATAGGGAACTTTTTCAGAGTGGTGAAACTATTCTGTAAATACCATAACTGCGGATACACTATGCTATGCATTTTTCAAAAGCCATTTAACTTTACAGTTCAAAGAGTGAACATAACATATAAAAATTATTTTAAGCCACTTAGAAGGTTGGGAGAACCTTTTTATCACATCAAGCTGTGTATGTGTGTTAGTTGCTCAGTTGTGTCAAATTCTTTGCAACCCCATGGGATGTAGCCCACCAGGCTACTCTGTCCATTGGATTTTCCAGGCAAGAACACTGGAGTGGGTTGCTATTTCCTTCTCCAGTGGATCTTCATGACCCAGGGGTCAAACCTGGGTCTCCTACATTGCAGGCAGACTCTTTACCATCTGAGCCACCAGGAAAGCCCCCAAACAAGCTAGCTGTATTACAAACATATGCAACAATCTCACTAAAGAGGGTGGAAGGAAATGTGCTGACCCCAGCAACTTTAGAAATAAGCATGGTCTTTAAAACTGAAAATAAATTGTACATAACCACTGTACTCTAGTTGATAAAGTTGTACCTCACTGTTGGAGTGGGAGCTTGCAGGACAGAAAGAAGAGGAGGCTAGAATAATCCATGTGGTAATGAATTAGAGATGTTCACATGAATTACTTTATCTTAAATATAGATACAAATCTTTAAATATAGAAATGTTTATGCTGCTGCTGCTGCTAAGTCGCCTCAGTCAGGTCTGACTCTTATCGACCCAATGGACTGCAGCCCACCAGGCTCCTCCATCCATGGGATTTTCCAGGCAAGAGTACTGGAGTGGGGTGCCATTGCCTTCTCCGAGAAATGTTCATAGGTATGTATTTCAGTTCAGTTCAGTTCAGTCGCTCAGTTGTGTCCGACTCTTTGCGACCCCATGAATCGCAGCACACCAGGCCTCCCTGTCCATCACCATCTCCTGGAGTTCATTCAAACTCACGTCCATCGAGTCAGTGATGCCATCCAGCCATCTCATCCTCTATCATCCCCTTCTCCTCCTGCCCCCAACCCCTCCCAGCAACAGAGTCTTTTCCAATGAGTCAACTCTTCGCATGAGGTGGCCAAAGTACTGGAGTTTCAGCTTTAGCATCATTTCTTCCAAAGAACACCCAGGGCTGATCTCCTTCAGAATGGACTGGTTGGATCTCTTTGCAGTCCAAGGGACTCTCAAGAGTCTTCTCCAACACCACAGTTCAAAAGCATCAATTCTTCGGCGCTCAGCTTTATTCATTGGTTAATATACACAAACAGATTTCCTTGCTCCAGAGGGCTTACAAACAATGGCATTGCCATATCAACAAGCATACTTAGTACTCAGATCTTGATTTCTAGCACCATTTTCCAATAAAAATAACAAGGGTTCCTTTGGTGAAATAGCTGATTCTAGGAGTGGAAAAGACTCTGATGCTGGGAGGGATTGGGGGCAGGAGGAGAAGGGGACAACAGGGGATGAGATGGCTGGATGGCATCACTGACTTGACGGACGTGAGTTTGAGTGAACTCCAGGAGATGGTGATGGACGGGGAGGCCTGGCGTGCTGCGATTCATGGGGTCACAAAGAGTCAGACACGACTGAGTGACTGGACTGAACTCAACTGAACTGAGGAGTGGAGTAGAAATACGCCAAATGAACCGGGAGCGTGTTGTGGTGCCAGAAAGTAAGGTGGTTTTTGAAACAAATAAACTGATATCACAATGATGAAGGTGTAGTTTGAACAACAAGATAAATAAAGTCGTGTTGTCTTAAACCGGTCAATAAATACACTACTCAGAAAATAGAGGAGGAGCTCTAAGTCATTTCATCAGATAGCATTATTTTGAATTCAAAACCAGAAAAAGATACTACCAGATACTACTATGCCAGTAGTAGTATAGATGAACCTGTGTTTCTTAATTTAAAAAAAAGCTCTATTTTAATAAAAATTATATATATAATAGAGAAATCAGTGGCCATACACTATGGAAGAAAGCTTCTATAGAGGCAAGTAGAGTTGAGTTATTAAAAAAAATAAACAAAACTAAACAAACAAAAAACCCAGCAACTACAAAAATCCTCATGGAAAAAAGTAAAAATCCCCAAATCCTACAATATATTATTTAAAACTCCAAGGTTTTAACAAAAAGTTACAATAAAATATCATGACAACTCACCTCATCAAAGAAATCTTAGTAAAGAAATAGAAAGTATAAAAAAACAACCAAATGAAATCTCACAGCTTTGCATTTTCTGAAAAGAAAACCTCATCATATGGGCCTAATGACAAATTTGAGATGGCAGAATGAACAATTAGCAAACCTGAAAGTAGACTAGTGGAAATTATCCAATCTGAAGAATAGAGAGGAAAATGATGGAAGGATATTAAACAGAGCAAGAGAGACATGTGGGACAATATCAAACATACCAAAATACATGCAATGCCAGTTTCAGACATAGAAGAGAGAGAGAAAAACAGGGGTAAAGCTTATTAAAACATGAGGGCTACTTTCTTCCCAGATTTGCTGAAGAATGTTAATCTACAGAACCAATAAAGTCAATAAAACACTACATAGGATAAAAACAAAGAGATTTACACTTTATAAGCATCATATACAAAAGCGTTTGAAAACAGAGAGAAAGTTAGAGCAGAGAGAAGACTAACTCAATAATGTAAAGATAAATAATCATTGGTTTAAGAGTTGACTTCACTTCAGAAACAGCAGAACCCAGAAGTGAAATAATATATTCAAAGTGCTGTAAGAAAAATAACTGCCTGCAAGCCAAGAATTCTATAGGTAGCAAAACTATTCTTCCAAAGAGAAATTCATGCATTAAATCATGCATTAAAACAGACTGAGAGATGGGCAACAAATACTTGAAAAGACGTTCAACCCCGCTGGTTATCAGAGAAATGCAAATCAAAACTACAACAAGGTATAACCTCACGCTGGTCAGAATGGCCAATATTTAAACAATAAATGCTGGAAAGAATGTGAAGAAGATCCTCTGGCGCTGTTAGTGGGAATGTAAATTGATACAAGCACAAAGGAGAATAGACTGGAGTTACCTTAAGAAACTAGAAATAAAACTACTCTTTGACCCAGCAATCCCACCGCTGGGCATATATTCTGAGAAAGCTATAATTTAAAAAGATGCATGTACCCCAGTGTTCACTGTAGCACTATTTACAACAGCTAGGACATGGAAGCAAACTAGATGTCCATTGACAGATGAATGGATATAGAAGTTGTGGTGCATACATGCAAAGGAATACTACTCAGCCATAAAAAGGAACGAATTTGAATCAGTTGAAGTGAGGTGGATGAACCTCAAGCCTGTTATACAGAGTGAAGTAAGTCAGAAAGAGAAAATACTGTATATTAATGCATACATATGGAATCTAGAAAAACAGTAGTGATGAACCTATTTGCTTGGCAGGAGTAGAGATGCAGACACAGAGAACAGATTTGTAGACACAGTAGGAGAGGGTGGGGCAAATTGAGAGGGTAGCACTGACGCATAAACACTGGATGTGCTGTGTGCTTCGTTGCTTCAATCATGTCCCGCCCTTTGCGACCCTGTGGACTGTGGCCCGCCCGGCACCTCTGTCCATTGGATTCTCCAGGCAAGAATACTGGAGTGGGTGTCCATGCCCTCCTCCAGGGGATCTTCCTGACACAGAGATCAAAACTGTGTCTCTTATGTCTCCTGCATTGGCAGGTGGGTTCTTTACCACTAGCTCTACCTGGGAAGCCCACATAGACACTACAGGTATAAAATAGATAGCTAGCGGGAAACCACTATATAACACCAGGAGCTCAGCACAGGCTCTGCGCCGACCTAAAGGGGTGAGACGGGAGGTGGAGTGAGGAGGCGCAAGAGGGAGGGGACATATGTACACTTACAGAGGGATTCATGTTGTTGTATGACAGAAACCAAAAGAACATTGTAAAGCAATTACTTTCCAATTAAAAAAAAAAAAAAAAAGACTGAGAGAATCCACTGTTAGCAGATCGTTCTTAAAAAGAAAACTAGGGACTTCCCTCGTGGTCCAGCAGTTAAGAATCCACCTTCCGATACATGGTGACATGGGTTCAATTTCTGAGCCCCGGACTATGATCTCACATGCCATAGGGCAACTAAGCCCAAATGCCACAAGAGAGACCCAGTGCAGCAAAAATAATAATAATAATAATAATTAATTATTTAAAAATAAAAATAAGTAAGTAACCACTAAAGGAAGCTCTTCCTACTGAAAGGAATTTATACCAGATAGTTAAGCCAAGAAAAAGAAATAAATGGTAAAAGAATGACAAAGAAATTAAATTGCCGTAAGTTGTAGATGAATTGATTGTGTACAAAGAAAACTTTTTACAAATCAACATAAAAATTATCAGAATTAGCAAACTAACTTAGCAAAGGAGACTAGATAAAATGCCCAATATATAAAATAAATAAAAATCAGTTGTATAGTATGTTTTAGCCCTGGTGACTCAGATGGTAAAGAATCTGCCTGCAGTTCAGGAGACCCAGGTTTGATCCCTGGGTTGAGAAGGTCCTCTGGAGAAGGAAATGGCAACCCACTCCAGTATTCTTGCCTGGGAAATCCCATGAACAGAGGAGTCTGGCAGGCTACAGTCCATGAAGTCACAAAGGAGTCAAACATGACTTAGCAACAACAGCAAATTCTTTATGGAAATGCTTGATCTTTCATATGTGATTCTAATATCTTCTTCTTAGAAGAACACTCCAGGGATTTTCCCTGTGGTCCTGTGGTTAAGACTCCGTGCTTCAATTACTGGGGACATGGGTTCAATCCCTGGGAGGGGACCTAAGGGATGCCACGTGGTACAGCCAAAAAAAGAAGAATGTCCCCAAATAATTGGCCTGATAAAGAGTGGATAAAAGGTTTCTAACATTGCAGACTTGGAGACCATCTTCCACCAAATCCATGTCTATCACACTAACCTCTGGGCACAGCCCCTGGGTCCGCCCACTCACTGAAAGTTCCTAAGGAGAACTGCTTCTGCTTTCATAGCAAAAGCACCACACTTGAGAAGTCCCATCCCTTTTAGGGATTACTGGAAGAAAAATGGACCAACTGAGAGTATCATACTATTAGTAATTCTTCAGCACAAGAACTCCACCTGGAACAGTCCTCAACAATAACTTCTTTAAAAACTTAGGGCTTCTTCCTCATATTTTGGTATGTCCTTTCAAACCCTTTAGGAAAGGCATGTCTCTTAAAGGAAGAAGAAATATGTGCAAACTTATTATGCAATTTCCCTCCTTAGTATAATTTCAACAGGTATGTGGGCCCATTTTCATTTCACATGATACTCACCTTCTTGCTTCTTTGGATAATTGCCTGTTTCTGTAATGATTTCACTTCTATTTCTGTTGATGGCTTTCAGACATAATGGGTTGATGCCTTCTTTAATGGGCTCAATGGTTATAAACCTCAATAAAGCAGAGATTTGTGTGCCTTGTACTAAAAGTGAGAGTTAATTGCTTTTACAATTATGATATGATGAGAAATGCATTAAAAAAAATTGTTGGTACCCTGGTTAAAGTCTTCCATAGAAGAGAGAAAAAGTTTCTGCATGGCCAGTGATTAATAACTTTGCCTTTTTTCAGCATTATATCCAGATTTTTCAGCACATCTCTTCAGAATGTGGGTCCTATCCATTGATAGAGCCTCGTCTCTCTACAGTACACCTGAATTATTGCAGTCCTCTGGGACTGGGGAAAAGGAGGCTGGCTTTTTCCACATCTCTGCCTCCTCACTGGAGAAGGAAATGGCAATCCACTCCAGTATTCTTGCCTGGAGAATTGCACAGACAGAGGAATCTGGCAGGCTACAGTCCATGGGGTCGCAAAGAGTTGGACATTACTGAGCGACTAACACACACACACACACACACACACACGCACTGCCTCCTCACATGCTGTTCCTTTAGTCTCTGCTTCTCTGGATAGCAGCTTTCCACTTTATAATACAGTTAAGTCCCGTACATTTGAATCGTCACATTGCAAACTTTCAAAGATGTGAAGATGCATTCATATGCTCAGTCATGTAAGTGAGCCCACACGTCTGCTGTACATGCCACATATGCACATCCTCTACAAGTGGTTGGGCTTTTGTGTAAAGCTTTTGCATTACTGTATGTATTGTACAGTAACCTACCTTCCTGTAGAGCACTGTATCGATTACAGTGGTGCAGTATCTTTATTTCCAGCCCAGGATGTCTGGAAGCAAGCGTAAAAGCAGCAGTGATGTAGTTGGCATTGTACTGCACTTCTCAAGGTACTGTACCATTTGATTAAAAACGTTTCCTTTAGTTTTGTGTTTGTCTTTTGCATCCTGTTTGTGTGTAAAGTATCATAAACCTATTACAATACAGTACTATATAGCCAATTGTGTTAGTTGGATACCTAGGCTAACTTGGTTGGACTTACGAACAAATTGGACTTGATGGGCTCACAGATCGGAACTTGTTCACATGCAGGGGACTTACCGTATTAACTCCTTCACAAAGCCCTTTGTAATATGCTGGTGAAAGTGTAGCTGCCTGACTCCTACCTTCGGCATGCCCTGCTTGGCACTTGACATATAATCCTGGGATGGTCTCTTCACTTCTCTGGCTACTATTTTAGACCCCAAGCTTCTGGGGCAGCGTTTTTAAACCTCAGTTATCACAGAGCCTGCAGAAGGCCCCTGTCGTGTTTGCTGAATGAAGCTAGTAAGCGAACAAAACATCAAGAACGTGACAAAATCAAGTGTATTTATTTAGTGTTTTAGTAGACTTGATTTCCTGTGACTTGTCTACTCTAGTGAGATGGATTGTGAGAGCCTGAACTTACAGGTTCCTGCTGTTCATGTTTAGTCATCTTAATGCATCATGGCTGATTGGACACACAGAAACTCTCAATTAGTCTTGTTTTGCCACGGTGCACACAGCTCCATCCAGAAATGGTAACAAAAATGTCAAACAGATGCCTGATACTGTAGAGGGAAAAATACCCCATCTGACTCTATAATCTCAATGTACAGAAGACTGTTACCATTTGAAGGACTCTCAACCTGATATAAATCTGTTGGGAATACTCCCATAGATGCTGTTGGAGGGCGCTAGGTCTCCGAGTGCTGACTACTTCTAATTGTGCTTCAGCAGGTAAAAACTAGGAAAGGAGATCTCAGCTATGGTGGCCAGAAGTTAAAGGGCCAAAACGGGAAGTTTAAGACAAAGTGCTGCTGACCTCTTTATTAGCATCAATCAAAAACCTTAGAAAATCCTGTTCTCTATAGTGCTGAGTTATCCATGTGGGATGCCTGGGTAAGTTCATGTCCAGTCCTGAAGGAAACTTGAAATCAAACAAACAAAAATAAAAATCTTGCTTTCCACACCACTTCTACTCTCCAGCCCAGAATTTCGTCCTTGCTCAGCTAAACTCATTTCTCTGTCTCTCAGAAAGGGAGCTGGTATTAAAATATCTAAGGACATATGGGAAATTTTATTACTGAGAAGAAACTGGAACTCAAAATAGGGAGAATGATCTAAAATACATAACAGTTGGCACTGAATCTCATACCAACTGCATGATGCTATTGGTTATGCACCAGATGTGAGAAAGGGGGTCAACCTCTCTTAAGGCAAAAGTTCAAGGATTACTTGATATAATGTGTTGACCATATAGTGTCTAAAGGGAATGATCCAGAAAAAACAAACGTGAAAGCCCAGTAAGATGCTACTGCATTAAGTGACTCTCAGGATCCACAATGCATTCTCATGAACACATCTAATTTGAGATGAGTAGAAGTCCTAGGAAAGATGTATGAATTAAGAATTAAATGTGGTATATGTCAGGTCAGACGTTTGATTGACTCTCCTACAGTACTTCCACTGAGAATAAAATTTACATAAGATGGAGTTGGAGGGGTTTTGAAAATTATCTAAACTGTGAGAGGTACCATGGGGACTCAAGGAAACAGAGAAAGAAAAAAAGAAACACATACACACACACCAATGAGAGTTTTGCAAGATCCATAAACAGGGACAAATATACTTAGTCCAGGATGATTAAAAGAGCAATGTGATTGAATCAAAAATAAAATGCTATTAATTTGTCACTGTTGGGATATTTACTACTGGTTGAAAATAAGTTTTGTAAGCAATATAAAAATGCTATGAAAATACTCTTTAAAGTTACCTATAACAGATATTTTCATTTATATACATTTTTTTTCATTTTTGCCCTCCTAAATTTGAGTTTATGTTATAAGTTAAATCAAAAGCAAAAGAAAGATAGTGGATAATATAAAGAATGCTTTGTATTTTCATCACCTTTCTTTCAAGAGTCTAGGCATTTTTGTCATTAGAGCCGATGCTTAGATGTGAAATTGTTTTTCCGAAGTTATTGATGACTGTATCTACGCAGAGCCTAACTCAAATTATAGTGTATTATGGAAGCAATAGCTTCCTTCAATTTTTTTGCATTATTGTACTATAAGAGCTACCTAAGCCCATTACAAAGCTGCCATGAATATTGTGACTAGACTATAAGTCATCTAGATTTTAACCAAATTAAGTCTCCACTACATGACTCAGATTCAGTATCTACTGAACATAGCAATGTAATCTGTAACTACAGAATTATTATAAGAAAAAAATGAAAACACCGTGCCTTATCCACAATGGGCATTCAATAAATATTTGTTGAATTGAAGGTATGACCTGGTCCTACACAAATCTCTCCTATTTTTCTCTTTTAAATGAATTAAGAGCTACCAATATATAACACTTTTATCATGTCATCAGCCTTGATATTTGAAATGATATTCCTGAGGAGAATTTGGAACTCACATTAGACAGAATAGGATAGACTAAAACACATCTTCTGAAAAAACAATGCCTGCCTGTAATCTACACCAGCAGGTAATCAGTTTCTTAGTGATAATCAATATAGGTTAGACATTCTTCTTAAAACTGACTACACTGGCAAGGATTACTCCAAGAATATTCACAAATGTGTTAAAGAATGCTTTAAACAACAAGGTAAAGAGTGAATTCCATAAGTGTTTTAAAAAATATATCATACATTTAAAGGAGAAATGGGGAGGGGGATAGATTAAGAGCTTGGGATTGACATATATACACTATGATATGTAAAACAGATAGTCAACAAGGACCTATCATATAGCACAGGAGATTCTAATCAATATTCTGCAATAATTATCTGGGAAAAGAATCCAAAACAGAATGGATGCATGAATATGTATAACTGAATCACTTTGCTATACACCTGAAAATAACACAACATTGTGAATCAACCTCCTCCAAAATAAAATAACAAATTAAATTGGAAAAAATAAAGGAGAAGCAATTACGCTTTTTGAAGTCTAAACAATGTCTACTTTCTTTAAATTTCTAAATTTTTACTTGGCAACTCTCAAACTAATCAAACCAGTGGTATGTTTTGTACCATGAGCATCTAAGGGAATTATCTTCCATCCATAGATGCTTAGCTTAAGATAGACCTAACCATTTAATTTAAAAGTGTTCTACGTAGAAATAAATGCTCAGCTACACGTCATCTCCACTAAGAAGATAAAGGAAGGAGATGAACTTCAGTAAAAGAATAAAGAAAATAGGTTAGGTAACTTGAACTTCTAGATGGAAGATGGATCATTCTATTTAGTGTAATTACTTAAAAAACACTTATAAGAGACCCTTTGCTGGAAGACTTTAAAAACAAAATCTGTTCTGTCTCAGTGGGACTATAGCAAGAGGGCCTTGTCTAAAGGTCAGGAATGAGAACAAACTGTATTTTGTAGTAATGAAATTTTTGTAAGCTGGATTGGAGTTTTGAGTTCAGATTTGTGATTAACTCTCTCCACAATCAGTTAATCACATTATATAGTTAAACTCTCATTTTAAAAAAACTTTTAATTTTGTATTGGGGTATAACAGAATAACAATGTTGTGACAGTTTCAGGTGAACAGCAAAGGGACTCAGCCATACATGTACATGTATCCATTATCCCCCAAACGCCCCTCCTATCCAGGCTGCCACATAACATTGAGTAAATTTCCCTGTGCTGTAGAGTAGGACCTTGTTGGTTATCCATTTTAAATACAGCAGTGTGTACATGTGGATCCCAAACTCTCCAGCGATCCCTTCCCCACATTCTTTCCCCTGCAATCATCGTTCTCTAGGTCTGTGAGTCTATTTTGTAAGTACATTCATTTGTATCTTTTCTTTTTAGATTCCACATAGAAGGATATCATACAGTATTTCTCCTCTGTCTGACTTACTTCATTTAGTATGACAATCTCTAGTTCCATCAATGTTGCTGCAAATGGCTTTATTTCATTCTTTTTAACGGCTGAGTAATATAAGAAGGCCAAGATCACCACTATATCTCTATTTTTAATTCTGCATATTTAACTCTATGGATATAAACTTGTAACTATAAGTTCCTGAAATAATCAAGGGGACTCAGTAAGAAAGGAAGGATTATATCTGGAAAGCCTTGTTTTTTGTTGTTGTTGTTTTTACTGTTTGCAATTTTTTTCATTTTTAAAAATTTCTTTATGGGGACTTTCCTGGCAGTCGAGTAGTTAAGATTTCGCCTTCCAATGCAGAGGGTACTGGTTTGATCCTTGGTCAGGGAGCTAAGATCCACATGCCTCCTGGCCAGAAAACCAAAACATGAAACAGAAGCAATACTGTAACAAACTGAAGACTTTAAAAATGGTCCACATCAAACAAATCTTTTTAAAAAAATAAATAAAAATTCCCACATGTACTAGGATCTTTTTCTTCCTAGCAGTAAAAAATCTTTTTCTCACTAGCAGTAGAGACTAGGTTTTTCTCATGAGATTCCAATTGAATTTTCCAAATTCTAATGGTCAGAAGAGTTTAGTTACCAGTCTCAATTAAACTGTACAGAAGTCAAGATATTTTCTGTTAAGCAAATACTCAGCACCACTGAGCAACTGGTCTGCCAAGGTGCCTAAAGTGTTAAGTGTAAAACATGAGAATTAAAGTTGAGCAGTAAAAGCAATAAGTGTTTTACTTCTATCTCATTTGGGACCTCCTAAGGAAAGAAACTAGTGAGCTATGCAGACTTGAGGGGAAATAAAAAAAGAAATTGTCCCAATGCTATTCAGTAATCAATCGGAGGAAAAAAAAATCAGTCAGTATCAGGTAATAAAATATGGAATTAGGGTAGAGCATTTGCCTGAGGATATATCCTGTAGTAAAGGTTATTTTTCATGATTTATAAGGGTTTTTAAAGAAGCTTGCGGAATGCCACAGGAGAAATGAAGACTTCGGAAAGCTTTACATTGTTCGGCAAGTGCTTTCATAATACTTGTTTATGTTTGAAGGTGGGGGTGGGGGAGAAATTGTACAGTGAGGTGGAACGGTTATTGACCAAATTGATCATGGGAACAAATCTGCCGGTGGTAACCTTGTTTAATGATATGTTGCTGGGCTCAGCACCTTGCTGAGGCTGTGATTCTTCACCGGCTGGGGCCGCATGATGGATCGCTGCAGGAAGCTGATGGCGCAATCACTCACCGGCCGTCACCGCCACCGCACCGCCTGACTCCGGTCCCCAGTCTCCGCCGAACAGGGGCGGCCGGGCCGCCCCGCCCACCGGGAGACCTAGGGCCACGCAGAGGAGCGCTCGGGAGCACTCCCTTCGCCCAGCAACTCCCTTTGTGGAGCCTGTCTGTTAAGGGTTCACGATATTTTTTGTCCTCCAAAACTTGAACTCCAGTGACAGCTTAGGCTTCTGAATACTCATCGTCATGCTCACGGATCATTAGGATTTATTTTATTTAAATATTTTTTTCTCTTTGATTTGATTCAGTATAGTTGACTTACAACAGTTGTGTTAATTTCCACTGTACAGGGAAGTAATTCAGATATACACTCTTTTCTCTATCCTTTTCCATGATAGTTCATCATAGGATGTTGAATATAGTTCCCTTACAGAGTAGGACCTTATTGTTTACACAAGTTTATTTTCATGCAGCAAAACGGAAGACAAAGCAAGGCCTGTAAATTTGAAAAGATATTCCCCCAAATAGCTAAAAATTCAGGGAAGGCAATTATTTTATAGAAAAATATGAAATAACATTTCATCATATTTTTATATTTTTAATAATTACTTGGACCTGCTGATTTTAGGCTAGGAACTCTTTGAGTGCAGGGTCTCATTCATCTTTGTATATCCAGCATCTTACCAGTAATTGTTTGCCTAAAAAAAAAAAAAAACCAGAAAAAGCAAGATGTGCTGTTGTTTTGAGAAAAAAACGAAGTGGCATATGTGAATATCTTTATCCTATGACTCCTTCACTCAACCAATCTGTAATAAATCCCTATTGCTTATGCCACTACACTAAAACTGGTCTCTCCTGCACAAGACGACCCCAGACAGTAAGCTTCACTCCTGCCCTCTCCTGCATGGTTGCCTTGGTTTAATCGGGACTGATCCATTGTTCTCACTATCATACTTACTCATTGACTTCATACTTGCTTGTTCCTTCACCCTACTTGGAGTGTTCTCTCTTTTCGCTCCATTTACCAGCTCCTCTAGACCCAGCCTGGTGCCATTTCTTACAAGAAGTACTTTTTGATTACTCCAGCCTCATTTACCCTTTACATTAGATCTTTGTTGTCTGCCTCCACATTCTCCATTCCCTCCTTCTTAAGTCCCATATTCTCTTTGGCAAAGCCTGTGGTTCCAAGGATGCAAACTCCAGCTTCAGGTCTCAAAATGGGACTTGAGACCTGGGAATTTAATTAGTGCATCAAATTGTCTTGGTGGAAAATTTGGTTCAGATATTGTCATACAAAATTTATTTAGGTTTTGCTAAAATGCTGGGACGGAGAAGGCAATGGCACCCTACTCCAGTACTCTTGCCTGGAAACTCCCATGGACGGAGGAGCCTGGTAGACTGCAGTTCATGGGGTCGCTAAGAATCGGACACAACTGAGCGACTTCACTTTCACTTTTCACTTTCATGCATTAGAGAAGGAAATGGCAACCCACTCCAGTGTTCTTGCCTGGAGAATCCCAGGGACGGGGGAGCCTGGTGGGGTGCTGTCTGTGGGGTCGCACAGAGTCGGACACAACTGAAGCGACTTAGCAGCAGCAGCAGCACCAAAATGCGGGGACAAAGATGTTGTCCTTTTTTTACCGCACAAACAAGCGTATAGGTCTGGGAGCTCCTGGAAAGCATCTTGGGACTCTCAGCAAGTTATGCTTAGGAAGCTGATACCACAGAAGATAAGGTGGAGAGAAGGAAATAAACAAGTAATGACTTGTTTGAAATAAACAAGTAATGGTGAATTACTGAGATACTCAGGCCTTTCTGATGCCAGCCCAAAGAGTACTCAGTTCTATAAACTGAGTATTCTCTTTGGGTTTCAGCCAGTTTCTCAAGGATTCTGTTACTTGCAACAAAGAAAACTGCCATCTTCTTTGAACTCAGTTTGTATTTATGAGAAATAGACCTTGCTTGGTTTTGGCTTTCCTGTTTTTGAATAAGCAAACAACCTCCCTTCAAAAGAGTCGAAAACTTCTTGAGGGTCCAACAGACTGTTCTGACTCTTTTGTTTCTCTTCTTGACAGCTTATTCTGTGCTGGTACAGAGGAGATGCTCAATACACATTCATGGTTTAATTCCTTCAAGACTAACCAATCCTCTGTTTAGGCCATGGTGCCACATGTTTTACAATGTGCTGGCTCCACTGGCAGAGAGTGCTCCATTGGACTGCAGTACAGAAGTCACTGTCATCTCCAGGATCAAGGAGATTTATAGACAAAATGGTTCAGAGCTCTCCAAACATATTTTCACCATACTTCTATTCAACAAACATCAAATGTCCAAATCTAAGTTACATTACTTATTCTTTCATGAGCATCTCTGTCTTGAATAATCAGCCAAGGTGTTGCTCAAAAATGTCACTTGTTATTTTTATCACAAAAGCCACCACTGTCCAGATTATTTCTTTTCTCCACTGTGTCTGCAGCTCTCCCACCTCCTTTGTGATCCAAGGTAGGAAGTGATACACAAGAGAACCAGATTTGTTACAGACCTTCGAAAGCTATTGCTGGTCAGTCATCACCTTTAGGGCTACTTATATTACCATTAAAAGCAAAACAGTTAAACAACTACGACATTTAGATCTAACTACTTAACACACTTGAGCTATATGCTATCAAAACTAATATAAGAAAGTTTATATATTATACAGACAGGCAAGTTTATACATTAGGTATATAGGAAAGTTTGTACATTATTTCAACTTTAAAGACTTCAACTTCAGCAAATTCTATAAAAAGTCTATAAACTTAATTTAGATAGAAGTTCCAAATGTCTAAGGGCTTCCTAGGTGGCTCAGTGGTAAAGAATACACCTGTGAATGCAGAAGATGTGGGTTTGATCCCGGGGTTGGGAAGATCCCCTAGAACAGGAAATGGCAACCCACTCCAGTATTCTTGCCCTGGAAATCCCATGGACAGTGGAGCCTGGTGGGCTACAGTCCACAGGGACGCAAAGAGTCAGACACAACTGAGTGACTGAGCACACACATCCAAATGTTGAGGACTTTCTACTTAGTCTCATTTTCTGTATAGGAAATATCTTCTGATATAAACACATTTAAGCTAATAACTATTTCAGGAACATAAGTTTCTGAAAAAGACAGACATCTTGCTATGCTCCAAGATGGGCTGTCAAACTTTACTATGCTTAAGAATTACTTCAGTTCAGTTCAGTCGCTCAGTTGTGTCCAACACTTTGCAACCCCATGGACCGCAGGATGCCAGGCCTCCCTATCCATCACCAACTCCCAGAGTTTACCCAAACTCATGTCCATTGAGTCGGTGATGCCTTCTCCTCCTGCTTTCAGTCTTTCCCAGCATCAGGGTCTTTTCAAATGAGTCAGGTCTTCGCATCAGGTGGCCAAAGTATTGAAGTCTGAGCTTCAGCATCAGTCCTTCCAATGAACACTCAGGACTGATCTCCTTTAGGATGGACAGGTTGGATCTCCTTGCCGTCCAAGGGGTTCTCAAGAGTCTTCTCCAACACCACAATTCAAAAGCATCGATTCTTTGGCACTCAGCTTTCTTTATAGTCCAACTCTCACATCCATACATGACTACTGGAACAACCATAGCCTTAACAAGATGGACCTTTGTTGGCAAAGTAACGTCTCTGCTTTTTAATACGCTGTCTAGATTGGTCATAACTTTCCTGCCAAGGAGTGAGCATCTTTTAATTTCATGGCTGCAGTCACCATCTGCAGTCATTTTGGAGCCCCCAAAAATAAAGTCAGCCACTGTTTCCCCATCTATTTGCCATGAAGTGATGGGACCAGATGCCAAGAATTACTTGATAGCTTGTTAAACCCTGGATTCCTGGGCCTTGCCCTGGAAGAATCTTATTTGGTAGGATGGGGGGTAGAAAGAATCTTCTTCTCCAGGTGGTGAGATGTGAGATGATGCTGGTACCGCTGGCCCACAGTCCACACTTTGAGTAGCACCGTTCTTCCAAGCACTCTGCCTCAGCATAGCTGTTAAATAGACGATTCCCTGGTGTCTCAAATGGTAAAGAGGCCTGCAATGTGGGAGACCTGCGTTCCATCCCTAGGTTGGGAAGATCCTCTGGAGGAGGGCATGGCAACACACTCCAGTATTCTTGCCGGAGAATCCCTGTGGACCAAGGAGCCTGGCAGGTTACAGTCCATAGGGTCACAAAGAGTCATACATGACTGAGCAACTAAGCATTATATTTTATCAGTTTTTCTGCCAACTTTGGTTATTAATGGGCAAGTGGGTTGCAGTCATGCAATTGAAGAAAATCAAACTTCTACCTAAAGGTCTTTGATTGTATTCAGTTTCTCTACACGATTTGGAACTGTAGTTCTATTAATTTTTCTAAATTACTTTTTAGCTAAAAAGTACATTATAAGCCTAATAGTCTGAGTTCATGCATTGAGCTGAAGTGATGCCTGTAAGCTGATTTGTTACACGTTTGGCTTCTCACACAGGCACTGGAGTCCTATCTATTTTGTACTCTCTTTAGATTGAGTGATATTGCTGTCACTTGAGAAATACTCTATGTATATTATTATTAATACTCTTACTAATAAAACATCTGCCAGTTTACCTTAAAAAGTTGCCCTAACAAGCTATGTGCACAATACCCGAGAGGAATAAAGGAAGCTAGCCTTAGAAGTCATGGAGAATGAAAAGCTGTTGATACAAGACAGTCAACCAAAAAATGTCTGCACTGAGATGTACTGGGGATAGGAGGGAGGGAGAAAAGCGAGAATTATGGCTTTCCAATAGAGATCTTTGGAGAAGGAAATGGCAAACCACTGCAGTATTCTTGCCTGGAGAATTCCATGGACGACAGAGCCTGGTGGGCTACAGTTCATGGAGTCACCAAGAGTTGGACAAGACTGACCGACTAACACAATAGAGATCTTCGTGGTGGTATGGTTTCCTTAGCGAGCTGACTCAGCTCACTTGAGATACATTTTTAAAGGCACTTTCCTAGTTTTCAACCAAAAAGTGATAATGAGGTTCTACAGCCCCCGAGAAGCAAAAATTTTAACAAACGAAACTGGTATGACATCATTCAAGCTAATCAAAAACATTTGTAAGCTCTAGTTTTTTTGTTGTTGTTGTTGTATTCTTTTTTCTCCTTCACTTTCACCAACATGACACTACAGTATTATTCTTTGAAGAATGCCTCTATGCGTATGTGTTTGGAGAGAAAGAAATCCATAGACTTTTTATTCACTGAACAATATCCCTTATCATTTAAAAGTAAACCCTCTCCACTTTTTTCCTTCTAAGGTGATCTCACCCCAAGCAGCTGCAAGACCATGAAAACATTTCCATGCTATAGCTTATGACTCTTGGGCTAACTCACTGAATGGCCACACTGGCAGCTTTGAGCCTGTTTTTGAGTATAAAAGGCAAAAAGACAATAACTTGCCCTCTGTGTGGTATCTCATTTTGACTTCGCAGTCAATTTGGGGGCCTATTAAATAATATTGTCAAAAAAGCAGTGTGAAAAGGACTGACACCTACTCACACCTAATGACTATCCAAGTTTCTTTCACCCTCCCACAAAATTTGTTTTGTTTAACTATGATGGTGGTTTAGTCGTCAAGCTGTATCCTGCTTTTTTGTGACCCCGTGGACTGTAGCCCGCCAGGCTCCTCTGTCCATGGAATTCTCCAGGCAAGAATACTGGAGTGGGTTGCCATTTCCTTCTCCAAGGAATCTTCCCCACCCAGGGATCAAACCCGCTCTCCTACATTGCAGGTAGATTCTTTACTGACAGAGCCACCAGGGAAGCTTTTTTAACCATAATCATCTTTCAATCTGCACTCATTTTTTGTAAGTCATAAATGTAATTCAAAGCAAAACCAAAACTTACTGGTAGTCAAAAAAGTGGTAGGTTTCTCTCCATGTGTACGTAGAATTATTTCTTTTGGAATAAGAAATTTAACAGTAAAATTGTAATATAAAGAAAAGAATATTTTTCATCTTATAATAATAGATGACATTCTAAAGGAGCATTCTGTATCATGAACACTTTATAACTACTGGACTTGAATGATGGTTAACATAAAATAAAATAGGCAGAATCAACTATGCATCTATTATACAGCCTAATGCTAATTGCAATACTGTACATTGTAAACTTGTTTCTTTGTATTTTAACCTCTTAAAATGGACTGTTCTAATAGCTACAATACCATATTTAAAAGCCATCCAAACAATACTTAAAAGTTTTGGGGAGGGTTTGTTTTTAACATCGCTCCAAATAAAACTAATGCACATTGTTTTTAAAGACAGTGGTTGACACTGTTTGTATTTCATGTGATATATCTGCAAATACAACGTTATGCTCATTTAATAATATCCATTGTTTTTCCAGTCGTACATTTACTAGAAAACATTTAAGATTTTATGCCCCCTTTATCTCAATTCTTATAAAAAAGAGAAAATGGCATTCAAATTACCTTTTATCAATCTAGCTTCATAAATATTCTTCTATAAACATTTTCCTGAAATGATTGATTATTCGGGCCATCAGATTTTTAAACTGTTGTACTATACCAGATGGTTGCTATAATAGGAAATATATAAACAAAAATGTTTTCTAGAAAGATATTTATCAGCTAAAATGTTTAATCCCTATATATCATATGGATTTATAGGTATCATTTGCCAGCTTAAGAAAAATAGAAAAAGCATAAATTGATGTTTGGTAACATAATTATTTGGTAAATTTTAGAAGAAATTTAATATTGTTTGCTACAATTATAAAATTCAGATGTAGTGATGTAAAAGAATATTCTGGTGTTAAAAAAAAAAGTGGCAACATTTTAAAGTGGGTTTATTTCCCACTCCTGTTCCATCAGTTTAATCAGTCTATCTGGCTGTATGTAGAAAGCACAAGGAAAAATATTAAAGCATTACAGTGGGTGCATGAACATCTGCGGACATCATTGAAAACCACTTAATAATCCCAATGAAAGAAGTTTTACATTTTAAAATCTGAGACCTCCTTATGCAAATCATTTTGCCTTTAGCCATTTCAAAAAGAATTGAAGGACTAGAGGATTTTACAGTTTTACATAACACTGGTGAGATGGTTGTCAACTTTGATCTTACATTAATTAGTTAAGATCTTGACTGATCACAGCAAAAGCAAACTCAAAAATCTGGTCCCCAGCTAAAATGAAGTACAGCCACAATCTATAATGATCAAAATTTCTGCTTTATCTTTTATATTATCTATGTTATCGAATGGCATATAATAACCCAGTTCATTGTCTAGGAAAGTAATTCTTGATGATATATTTTTTAACCTTATTGTATAGACATTAAGCACAGTATTAGGTGGTTGTGTACTTTAGCCATTGGGCATATAAACCAAACATATTTTGAATTTTTTTCTATTTAAAGACCAAGATTTGAAAAAAATAACTTCACATTAGGAGGCCATTAAGTGCTGTTCTCTGTAACATGTTAACTTTAAATTAAATGAAAACTATTGTGTTATGATTAGCTGTTTTGTTTCATTTTTCCCAGCATAAAGTTTATGCTAAAATAAAGCTTCAAGCTATATTTAACTTTTAAAAAATATGACCTTTCTATTATATATGAGAAACTAAAATTTGAAACTCCCTAAACAGCCAATCCCTGCATAGAATCTCCTTTTCCCTACAGGTAGTATGAAATGGAGCCCAAATGACAGGACCCCATCTGAGCCTCCCTAGCTCCCCCAGTCTGCACAAACCCACTCTATCAATCATGGCAGGATAATGCATAGTGGTTGCACCTGTGACAGGAAATGATTGAGTGCTGAACACAGGGCCTGCTTCGCCTGTCGCTTTGTGCATTTGTATTTCTCCAGGGCTGGTTTGAGAATTTTCAGAACTTGGGGGTGGGGAAGGAGGGATTCCCATTGTATTTTGAGAAAAGAAAATAATAACGCATTTTGATTATGAAGATGTAACACAAAAGAGAAATTAGGCAGCGAAATGCTCTGGTCTGCTCAGGTGTAGAACAGCATCAGAGCAGCCCTGGATGTGATATTATTAAACTGTAATTTAGTTTAGGTAAGTAGAGGATGCTGACCTAACCGTTCTTTTGGAGATGTCTCACCCAGTTGCAAAACAGACATTTGTTCCTTTATAATCACATAAAAGAAAAGGAACAGAAAATCAAGCCTCACCTATTGTCCAAAAAGACTGTATCATCTAAGTTAGTTCAGGATAGCATGGAAAAAAATCTTTTTTCATCTTTTAAACTCTTCTTGCACTTTTTTGGGAAATCTCCGATGTTATGTCCAGTTATTTAAGTGGCTTAAGTGCTATAATCTGTTAAGAAACTGAAATTACAGGATATACAGTTTAATTTCCTGCTAATTCAGCATTTGCTGAAAATATGGGTGGTAAAAATATTTTTACAGTGCCTCTTCTACAGCACTCAATATTTCATTTGAGTTCATCCTTCTGTGCAGAAACACGTGTTTTTCTATTATGGAAGAATAAAACATTGATAATATGTTTTATTGTGGGCATTGTTTATACAATTCGAGCTTGAGCCTCTGAAATGACTAAATGAATACTTTTGTAAAATAATACTATTAGCTATTAAGAAAATGTTGGCGGGCAGGGAATAAACAAAAAAGTAAAAAAGTCACTACATTAATTGAAAATTCTCCCCACCAATGGGAAGGAGGGAGAGCAGTAACAATAAACACCACCAATCTGGGTATGAACACAGGTTCTCGGGTTAGAATTCACATATTTGTCTGAATCGCTGTTCTCTGACCTCGCCACAGGCGAGGTATTATAAAAATATTAATAAAAATTAATAAGGTATTATAAAAATATTTGTGTCAGCGAGTAGACGGTTTCCTGGTGCCCTTTTATTTTTTCCTATTCAGTATTATTACCTTCCACCTTCCTTAAATAGAGGCAAATACAATTATAAAGAAATGAAATGACTGCAGCGCTGAGAGGAATGACTCGTTCTAGGACAATCGTGTAGTGTACATGCAAACACACACATACAGGTCCCGTTTATTTCATTGTTTCCACTGCGGAGAATCTTTTTCACTGCTCTCCACGCCTTTGTTGACCCAACGCCAGCAAAGTTATGTGGCTATAAATAGATGGGGGCAGAGGATTAAGAAAGAGGGGAAAAACTGACTCTCTGGTACCCACGGCCGGGATGGATCGCCGCGAAGCGGGCAGCGGTTGGGGGGCGGGGCGGGGGTGGAATAAACTAAACTGCCGGACACTTTGACTCAGTGAAACCCTATTCCTTCGCCCCAGAGCTGTAGTGGCCAGATGTGCGCGACGCTCTCGACCTTCTGCATCAGCCACGGGTCCTCGCCAAAACCAGGAAACGGGGTGGGAGGTCTGGCGGGTCCGAAACTGAGGACAAGGGCGGGCTGATGGATGAGCCGGTGGGGCTCGGGGAACAGCTTAAGCGTCTTTGGGGTGCTCCCGCTTGAGCCCCGCTGGTTCGGGCAGCTGGACCTGGCTCTTTTCTCTCCACCCTGTCGCACATTTTCCCCGGCAGGGGGCCGGGGCCGAGCCCGTGTCCTGCCGGAGCGCGCGGGCCGGGGCCCCTCCCCCGCTGTCCAAAGCGCGCCGTCTTCGTGCGCCCCAACTGTCGGTATCTTCTCCATAACCAGCCCCCCAGTCCCAGCTTCGCTGCAGGAGCCGGTCGGCTGGGCGAGGGAGCTCGCTTCCAGGCTGCTGGGGCCTGGAAAGGCCAGGGCGCCCCCGGGATGGGGGGAGCGAGGGGAAAGAGGTCTTGCGGCCGCAGCTCGGACGCGCGCCCTCTCCTCCTTCTTCTGGGGACTCCCCTATCTCGGCGGCGCTGGAACCCGGAGAGGCCGGACCCCCCCCGCCCACCGCCGCCCCCGCCGGGACACGGAAGGCGGAGGCATCTGGGGACCGCACCTTGGGGGGTCGTCTCCCCGCGCGGCACTCGCCACCTCCTACAGCCTCCTGGGGTCCCTCCTCAGCACCCCGTGTCGTGTAACTGACCAGGAGCCTTACGCTAATTGCCCAGTTCAACGTAAATCACTAGGTTCACAGAAACCTCGCCTTCCTTCCACTAATCAGCTAGAAAAGGAGGCCGGGGAAACAAAAGACGTGAAGGAAAATTAAGCTACTTCTCAGCGCTGAACTTGGAAGGGGGTGGGGGTGTGGAGTGCGGAGCGAGGCGCGCGGAGCAGGCGGCCGGGAGCAGGGTTTCCGAACGAACCCCGAGAAGGGAGAGGTGGGGGAGCGAGGGAGGAAGAAAGACAAACATCTGGGGATTGGACCATATGCTGAAGCTTTGTCTTGTCCTTCAAAGTTCGGCTGCCCTTGAAGTGATTTGTCAGGCGGCCCACGGGTGACAGGGAGGATGTGCGGCGCGGAGCGGGGCGGGGGTGCGGGGGGGAAGGGGGCGGGAGACGCCGTGCGGGGAGAGGAGAGGGCGGGAAAGGAGGGGAGGAAGGGGGAAGAAGTCGAGGAGAGGGGAGCAAAATGACCCCACCGCCCGAGGAAGAGAAGACGCCAATGTCCGCGGAGGTGCAGAGCCAGAGACTGGGGAAGAGGGGTGGTTCCAGACGGCGTTTGGGGAGGGGGGGCGGGGAAGCAAGAGGGAACTAGAGGTGAAGGGGAAGGAAAGCTGAGTAGAAAAAAAGGGGGAGTGAAACGGGAAAGAGGAAAAAGACAGGGAGATAAATTGAAGATAGTAATTGAGGTGTCTTTAACAAGGGTGCGAATCTCGTATTTTAGAAAAAGTGGCTCTGAGTTACCCTCCTCTTTCTTTCTCTTTTTGCCCGCCAACCGCTGAACTGATTAGACTGTAATTAAGGCCATAAAGCCCTCAGATTATCCACCTGTTTATTCACTAAAGTCGGGGTCTCATCAAGCAAATTAGCTGCTTCCAGGCTACACATTGGGCCTCGAGCTTGCCTGATTAATGAAGTTTATTGGGAGCTGTTAAAAGCATTAACTGGAGAAAATCTCAGCAATTCGTCATATTTAAGGGATGGAAATTAAATCTTACTGTGCAAATGAGAAAAAAAATTCTAAAGCATCTTTAGGGGTTACTATCTTCATATTATTTTTCTTGAAGATTCTGTTGAGCAAATAGGCTTGAGAACAGGAAGCCTTGCTTGGACTTAAGTTATCAAAAATATTCAATCCCACTCTATCTGGCATTGTGAAGAGGAGTGAAAAAGAAAAAGGAAGAATACTTCGGTTCCAAATGTAAAGCAATTTTGAAGACATCCAATCATAAAGCCAACTCTCAGCTGCAACCCAATTTTTAAATTAATGTATCCATCTACAGGATGAGATTTGGGAGCATTTCTTCAAGGGGCTTAATGTTTGATTTAGGAGAGGATCTGTGATGAAATCCAAAGGCAACTGACAGAGAAGAGGAGTTCTGTCAGTGCCCTTAAAAAAAAAAGCAAATGTGAGGAAAAACAGGAAAGTGACCTGAAAAAGCACCACAAATAAATGGTCTTATAAATCGGCTATAGAAGGTGTTTCTGTACCTAAGTGTTTGTCATCATAACCGCTGTGGTTCTTGGTGTGGTTAAAAAATTTAACAAGAGAAGTGGAAGAATAACTGAGTGAAAAGAGGATGGGTAGTGCAAATTGAGAACATAATCCAGAATTTGTAAAGTACCTATTGACTTTAGGTGAAGCTTGATGAGATTGCCATAGAAATGTTTATTAACGGTTGCAGTTATAAGAAGTGAAGAGAGTGATTTCAGTTTATTAGTTATCCTTGAAATGGGAAAATCTTTTCTGCAAGAATAACAAAAGTTCACATACAAATGTCTTCTATTTCAACAAAATATGGAAAATAAAAACGTGTAACAAGTAAACATTCCAGTCAATGAAAAGCTTATAATAATCAAGTCTTTCAAGAAATGCTTTTAATCTCTTCTAATATTTTTTGTGGAGGCATTTTAAGTATTAGTGGAGTTTGAAATGTTTGCTTAACTAGTACATTATATACTTAAGGACAATGTTGTATGTTTTATAATTTCAGTGAAATGTATATTAGAGTATATAAAATTTAAACACTATGAAACAAAAGAGATAGGCATAGCTGATGGAAAATTTGAAAACTTTAAAAAATATTTATCTCATTATAAGGGTTACCTCTTATAGATTCAATTCTAAGATAATGGATAGATTTTTATAGTTATTAGTACTGTCATTCAAAATTGATCTTGTAGATAATTCTAACATTTTAATTTTAAAAACAAACTGTTGAGATTTATTCATTTCTCTCACCTTAATGATGTTATTTACAGTTGACTGAGGAAAATAGTAATAATCACTTATATTAATTTTTATTTTAAAGATCAAAAAAATTCCATTTTTTGTATCCTTCCCCTTTTGTGAATATGACATAGCTTTGTGGGAAAAAGTGTAAATTTGAAGTCTGTAAAATTCAATAACAGCACCCAACAGCACAGATAACCTTGAAAATCATCTTCATTTGTCTTAATCTTTAAAAATCTTTAAATTATTTGTTTACTGTCTCTCCCAAATTTCAACATTCTAAATACGAACCACAAAAAAATTCCCTTTTGTTTCTGTCAATTCTATGCATCACATTATTTGGCTTATAATATCCTTATTTTATAACAAATGAACTGTAAATCTTTTCATTTAATATTGGAAATAAAAGTTATTTAAAGTAATTTTTTAAAGTAATTCTTGATAATGACTAAGAATTCTTGATAAAAGCATCTGATACTGCCCATTGAATTATTTAGAAATCATTGTACTTATATTCAAATTATTAAAGGGTTATTCAGTAAAAAGCATATATGTCAATTTAATTCATTACTGTTCATGTAAATACAGATTTATGCAGACTCATTTCTCCTATAATTTTAAAGTAACTTGAAGAGAAACAGTCTTCCTTTGTGCTGAAAATTGGTCATTTTTTAGGACTTGACTTAATATCTGGCTTAAATGCATACACGAGAGACAAGAAACAAATTGTCAGGATATTTAAAGAGTATGTTTCATAAGCAATAAACTTTAAGTACACTCAACCTAATTTTTGTTGTATTTATTTCATGTAGCTCTTCATAAGTGCTTGAAACTGCTTTTTGTAAAATATCCCTTTCACTTTAAGAAACATGCTATTTTTTTTTGCTATAAACAAAATTTAGGAAATATTTTATGTCTCACATTTTGAATATCAAAATATTTTAAAATCATATTACACTGATCTTAAAATCACGATATGATGTGTTTAACAGTTCATTTAAAATATGGATATTTTTGTACAAAGATAATTTGCCTTTAGAGGGTACAGTCATACAGAGTGGGTTTCTGAGCTGCTAACTAATGGATGTCAATTATTGTCATTTGTATTTCTGATCTCTAGAGTGGTATGGATAAAAAAGGTCAAAATGGTCCCTGATGAAAGGAAACTTTTAAAAACGTTTGGGAAAGTTAATGAATTAGATTTCCCCTGTACTTGACGATATTAGGATTGGGAGCTCGGGATTCCCGTCAGGCAACTCAAGAGTGTTCACAGTTGACAGGAAAACTCCAAGTTTCCTTCTTCTCCCGCCAGAGCAATGCCCCCCATCATCATAGGAATTACCATTCCTATGGTAATTCATAGGAATGATTGTATTAGCTTAAAGAGTATGTTTCATAAGCAATACATTTTAAGTACAGTCAACCTAATTTTTGTTGTATTTATTTCATGTAGCTCTTCATAAGTGCTTGAAACTGCTTTTTGTAAAATATCCCTTTCACTTTATGAAACATGCTTTCTTCTGTGAATAAAATTACAATCTCAGTAAACCTTATTTTTTTTCTTTGTTGCAACAATAATGAAAGTTCAATGAGATGAACAAAGCTAGAAAAGATGTACAACACTCTCCCTTTTTTCTTTAACTGCCTTTAAATGATTTATGAAATAAAAACGCTACTTCAGTTTGCCTTAATAATCAGTACTTCCTTCATCATAAGTTCTCCATCTTCTTAAATATTCAAAATATTAAGATAGAAAAGAAGCTCTCTCCATGGTTTCTTTAAGACCTATTGCGTTTTTATCAAAATCTCCCAAAAGTGGAAAATCTCCCAATGCATAGTTAACATGATCAATTGGTTTTAAAATATTTTTATTTGTTTTTTATAGACTAGTATTTGGAATAAAGAAATATAGCATGTACCTTTAAAGAGAACCCTGCGTGTCCTTAATATTCACCAAATACATTCAAAACGCTACATTTTATACTTCGGATTCTTAGAACCGATAGCTTCTCTATAGAGACACTTAAATGTTAAAACTCACAGTTCAAAACTGTATTTTAGTCACTTTAATACTGTAGAATTCTTAATGGAAAAATAGGTACATGAGAATAATAAAGTTGCTAATATTTTCATTCTCAATGATGCAAATATTGCTCAAATGAAGTATGTTTCATCATTTTATATTTCCAGGGCAACCTTTTGAGTCTGGAAAGGTCAGTACTGGGATTTTATTTTGATACATGATATGACCTAATTCTTTCATGTGCTGCAGAAATCCAAAGGGGAAGAGGGTGCCTCTTTCTTGCTTGCTTTTTTTTTCTTTGCTGTAAGTCTAAATCGCAACTGCTAAAATGCCTTCCCATAATTGTAATGAGATCAGTGGGTTTTAAGTATGGAATGAATCAATTATTGTAAGCAGAGCTTCTGTGTAAATCACTGAATGCCAAACCAACCTCGGGATTATAAAATGAATCTTTGACAAGTAGTCAAGGTTTCAGTGTAGTCTTAGTAATGAGGATTAAGTACTTTTATCAAGTGAAAGTAAAAGTTTTATTCAGTTACTAAGGAATATGTGCATATTCATTAATAGAAGTCAGATGGATGAGGCTTTATAAAAAGAGGAGGCATCTGGCAGCAGCACCAAAGGTAAAAATCCAGGATAAATATGTTTAGCTTACAATAAAAAAAAATATCCCCAAAGCCTATTTCATGAAATGGCGATACATGTTATTAACCAATACCTATGTTCACAATGGAAAATAATAAAGTAGTTTTTTATATTTTTATCTTAATCAAACTGTTAAAATTTTTTTTTAAAAATCAATGGATTATCTTAAAAGAAATTCGGACTACTCATCAGTCTGAGCAATTCTTAGAATTTGATATTTTTCAGCTGGGAAAAACAATAGAATGAAAAGTTTTAACAGAACGAAAGACACTGAAAAACCCTAATTTCATTATTTTTGACATATAAATTCTAACAGGGCAGGGAGATTGGCTTTATATAAGATAGTTCCCTCGTGCACAGATCCTAGCTGAATCTCTTTGCTTTTCTTTCTGTTCGTTTCCTGTCCTTTCCTTTCAGGTAACTATCTTCTGTTAATTCCTTGCAACTAGTTGTTGAGTAACTTTACAATTTACTACTGTAAATGGCAAATCAGAAGCATAAGCTGCAGTGGTATATCCGTGTGTCCTTACCAATTGACTACCATACTTGAACGTTTTTGCTTATGATAGAGTTTATGTGTTTTTTTTAAAAAGAAAACATGAATGCTCAAAACAAGGTGTGTTTTCTCCTGGTTTATCCTGTCCCAATTACACACATCTTGAAATTATTTAGGCTCTGCATCACATAGAATCAGAAATTAATTAAACCAGTAAACATTAAACTTAAATTCTTAGTATACATAAAAACTGTAGCATCAATGTTCTTTGATTATTTTTATATATTATTATATTTCTATGTAAGCAGTTCAGGCATTATACATAGAAATTAAAAGCATAATTCTTTTAAAACATGGAAAAAAGTCTTAGGCTAAACTAATTAAATATTCACAACATTTTAAAAATCAATGAAAGGATAAATGTATATTTTAATAACTTTTCTTTATTCAGGCCACAGTATAGAAAGTATTAAAAGAAGCATAGTACTCTGTTTAATTTTTGCCAGTTAAAATTATGTTAAATTAAATATGTTAAATCAAACTGTGCTTATTTCTTTAATGAGAAAATTAGGAATTTTAGCATAGATGTAGATATTTGTGGAAAAATAGCACCTATGTAACAGTAAAAATATAATAAATAGTATTTTCCCACTACAGTTTATATCAAAAATAAACTATCTTGATAATCTTAAATTTTAAATGTTAATTTTTCATTTTTATATATTTGTTTCAAATATTGAATAGATTCTTATTTTTGGCATATATGTGCATCATTTTTAAGTCTAAAAGATCCATTACTGATGTACATGTATGAACGTAAACTGCTATCTCAAAATGAATACAAAACTCACAAGAGGAGATGGAAAAAGAATACTTACATAGAAACTGAAAATGTATGCCTGCAACAGCTAAAATCAGTGTCTACAAATTCATTTTCAAAGGCAAGTTTTTAAGTCGTATGCTGGACTTGAAAAGAGAAATGATTTTGGAATAGTGAACATTTACAAATAAAAAGGTAACGGTGTCCACGGTGCAAAGAAAGAATTCAAATTTGCAGTGAGAGTCTGACATCTGGTGGTAAGAAGGAAGAGCATCAGAAGAAAAGGAAGTTGCGAAGCACCTCATGGGTTTTGTATCCTAAAATTTCCATTAAAAATTCTAAGAAATTCTTTCACTTTTCTCTATATTTTAGACATTTTCATAGCATTTTTGCCTCTTTGTAATGAATTTACCAGGAGTCCTCTTTTATATTTACATTTCCTAAATATCACTTGTGTTAAAGATGTTTTTCCAATAAGATAAAAATGTTGATCAGCACTTGTCTTAAAAATAATAATAAATATGCACTTAGAAATAGTTTAATATTTATTGATAAAAAGGTAGATTTATATTACATATTTGGAATTAAAAATGAACTTTTCTTGTCTTTCTAATAAAAAATAAAAATTCAGAAAGAAATTTAAAGTCATTTTTAACAAACAGCAAGAATGGCAACAAAAAAATTTTAAACACTCAATTGCAAGGTAATTTTAGTTACTGATAAATATTAAAAAGAATTCATAGAACAAAACTATTGATAATAATATACTCAGCTCTATATTCTAAGGCTAATAACCTATTACAATGGAATATTTATAAGAAATTAATCCTGCTTAAATTTTGCAGTTATTCCAATGACAATGAAAAATACAATTAGCAATATTAACATTTCATAAAGTAGATTTCTCTAAAATTATTTCAACTTATAATTTTATATTTTAACATGTCCTTCAAATAATTTAAAAAGTATTGCTAAGCCAAAATAACAAGTTATTTTTTTACCCTTAAACGTCGAACTACAAAACTAGAAATGAATGCAGAATTGGTGTCTTCTTCTGCATATTGAAAAAGTGACATGAAGTAGCCAGAAAGGAAAGCTTTTGCATAATTTTTGTTCCTTAAAAAAACATTTGACTGAATGGTGTGAAACGTGTTCATAGTTTAAAATATATACATATATATTGGAGTCATTGCCTCAAATCTCCGTTTTGTTCAGTGTACATAGGCAAAGTCTTAGTGCCACATTAGTTGTTTCTGGTGTGGCTCTTTGATGTCTTTGTCTAAGAAGCCCAGTCACACTCAGAACAGAGAATGGTGCTGATCTCTGAAAAGGTTCCTGTCGTCGTAGCATTTTATAAAGTCTTCTTTTGTGACAGATACTAACTAGCAAGAGTATCCTAGTTCAACATCTGGTTCTTCCTCATCTCTCCACAGCTTTAAATTGAATTAACGTATGAGGTGGATGGTCACACAGGGTCAGTTGGGCTTTTTCAATGATGCCCTTTATACGGCACAGGAGATTGAATTTGTTGTTTATTGTGAATTTGCTGAATAGACTTTCAGGAGGACTTTTTGAATGCTTAGGGACACTCAGCAGTGTGAATGGGAAACATTCCCCTGTAATGATCACTGTAATCAAAGACGTAAAAACATTTCTATTAATTTATCCATGAAATGTTGATATCCCCACAAATTGATGAGCATCTTGAAAGAATTGTTTTAAAGTGAGAAACATTTTTACTATTAATATAAAACATTGCTCTGTCAAGTCCAGGTAATTTTAGTCATGCTCATCAAATAATAGAAATCATAGATTTTTTTTTTGTTTCCTTTGGAGATAATTCTTTTTATTCTCACATTGAGTAGTGATTGATGTAATTACATTATGTATGAAAACTCTCCAAGTGCTTTGAAGATAGGAAATCTTTCTTAGCAGAGCCTTGTGAATTAAGTAATGCAAAGTAATTTCAAAGCATTTTAGAATAAAATTAACTCTGTGAGTCCACTAATGGTATTGCTCATTTCCCCCATAAAAATACCCCAATTTTTTCATAAAAATGAATGTATTTTTGTTCTGGGATATACTTTTTGAAAGCTCTTTGAATGGGAAGCCCATGTTCCTTTCTCATAACATCCTAAGCCCGCATAGTACGAACGCTCTGCTGTTTTCATAGGTCTGAGAAAAAAGGATAGCTTTTTTCTGGCCTTTGATTTCTTACTGCCTGGCACATAGTAGGATTTCAGTGAATCTTTAAAATGAATCAATAAATAATGAACGAATGCAAAAGTACTTTTCTTTTTTTCTCCAGTATTAGTAATTTTCTCCTAAAAGAGAACATAAAAATCCAATCTGCATCTATCCATGCTTGAGAGAAAACAGCAAGATAAGTTATTACAACACACACACAGTCACATTATGTGTGAAGACTTTGAAATTTTTTTTCTTTGGAAAAAAAAAATGAGGCAAGAACCTTTACAATTAAGCAATCCCTAGGGTCCATGTTGTAGAAATAGGTATATGAAATAGGTAACGTTTTTGTGCTAATATCTGCATTGATAATGTTTATACAACGAGATGCCATCTGCTACATGAACATTTGCACACATTAATGGGCCCTGAGCTTGCAATGATATATTTTACATGCAGAAGCATGTCAGAAATTTGTAACAGATCAAATATGTGGGCCTATAATAGGCATTCCATTATCGTATTAACCATAATCTGAGCATTTGGTTTTCTGATGATTTTACTATAAAATTACATATTTTTAGAGCCCGCTACATTCCACATCTTCCCTGATTGCTGCTGATCATGTTATTTTTTCCATTTGATTATATCATATAATATGAACTCTCTATGCTTCTCTTTTACTATCAACAGCACTATTTAATTATTTTACTCATGACAGAGTTGTCTTTCCCAGATGGTTGCGTGTTTCCCAGATCAGAGTGTGTGTCTCCCCTCTTTGGTATCCATGTACTTCACAGAACCAGGGTTTTCAGGCGCAATTTTAACTTTTGAAGTACCAGTACTAAATATGTTTTGGATATTTGTTTTTATAGAAATGCTACAAAAATATAAATAGATTCTATGAAACACAAAATGTTTTCTCATTAGCTGGTTCAGCTAACGTTGTCTGAACCCAATCTCAGTCATTCTCTGTATATTAGCCTATTTTTTTCCCATGCCGCTAGTCGCTACCTAATATTAACTGACTTGGTTATTTTCTTTAACTTTTTATCATCTACTTCCCTCACTAGAATCTAAGCTCCATGAAGACAGGAACCTTTCTGCCTTATTTATAGCTTTATCCTCAACGGTTAGAATTATGTCAGTTTATAGCAGGTGCTTAATAAGTGTTAATTTTCCTCTAGACACTCCATTTGGAATTGACACCTTGCTAGGATTTGATTCACAGTGTTAGAAGGGAATTTAGAGTTCATTTAATCTCATTCTATAATACCTTTGAGAGATACTCATACAACTTCTGTTTCTATTTTCATGTCAGGAGGCTCATCACAAATGGTGGCAACTCAAGCCATTGCTGAAAAGCTCTTTAAAAAGATTTTCCTTATAATGACTTGAAACCTGTCTTGCTGATACATTCACACCAGGGATAGTTTTGTTCTATGGAATTACAAAAACAGGTCAGTTTCTCAGTTTCTACATAATTACTCTCCCATCACGTACTCGTGTACACACACCACACACACAGCGTTAGTTTCCTCTTTGAATAAAACATTACTGACATTGTTCATTCACTCTGTTAAGTTACACCAGACAGGAGCAATTCCTGTTTTCATGTCCGCATAGTCAAATGGGAGAGACAGATAATTAAACACATTATGTTCATAACACATGTTAAGCATAATGCTTGAATGAGAAGTACAAGATCAAAAAGAACCAAAGGAAAATCAGGTTCAGAAGAGAGGCAGCCCCAAGTTCTGCTGACTCAAACAGACGTACAAAGTAACACCCTCTTGTATCTCCCCCACGAGACGTACATTACACAGAAACACTTCTAAAATTGGATTGAATGGTTTTTTCTAGCTATGATAATACAGCAAGTATGGCCCCAACAAAGTCACAAGGCAAGAGGAAAGAGCTCATTACACTTGGTTTACTTATATGTAAGACTGAATGTTTCCATCATCTACTAGAATTTCATTTTCTTCTAATTTTTTTGATCTCTTGTAAGAGTGGAATGACTTTCTAAATATGGTTTCATATTTTTCCTGATAATGTGTGGTTATCATGAAAAAATCTTCTATGTTTCTAGAACTTGCTTATTTCTAATATTTACTCTTTCTAATATGTAATATTTTCCATTATGGAGCTTGCTATTGCAAAAGTTTTCTTAACATTGCTAATCAAACAAGTAGCTTCTTAAACTAAATAATGCAAATCATCAGTCATATCACAGAAAGTTGTTGGAAAAAATTTAAATACAGCTGCTTAGATGTTATGATATATACTTATAACTAGATTTAATCAGTTTGCAGGGTGAAAATTAACTGCTTTTATAAGAGTTTGCTTTCAAAACTTTTCCCCAAAATTTTTGCTTACTTTTAATCAATATTTTTATTTTCAAAAAGCTTCTCTCTCATCATTTGTACAAAGCACATTAATTTCTTCATATTCTCTTGACCAACACATGCTCTTTCACATTATTCTCTTCCATTCTCGCACTTTCTGAACTTAGTTTGAGCCTTGATGTGGAATCCAAGTGAACATGGAATTTGAAGGAAACAAAGAATGATTTCCTTAATTCCAAGGAACTTATGACTGTGGTCATTCCACAAAATTTAGACAGCAAAATCGACACAAAATAAAGAAACCACAAGCCAGACAAAAATGTCTTTAATAGTTATGGCAGGTTGTGTTTTCCAAAGAGGGACACCACAATATCTCTCGAACCATATGCTCTTCTAGAATCTTGTCACCCCGCATCAAGAAATGGAATATGATTCTCTTCCCCTTGATTCTGGGAAGGCTTGTGTCTCTCCTGCAAAAATGAAATGAAGTAAAGATTAGGCTGTATTTTGGGCAAGATCATAAAAGGCAATGGCTTCCTTCTCTCTATAAACCTTCGGGCTATGTAAGCAACCTGATTACCCTGAGGCCGCCATGTTGTGAGGAAGCCCAAACTACCCAGGAGCAGAGATGGCTTGGAGAGGCCCTTGGCCTGTATGAAGCGACCCTGTAGCTAATTACTGCTACAACCCCTTGCATGCCACTGTTCCAGCTCCAGCCACCATTTGACTGTAATCCGAGTGCCACAGCTAGAATCACCCAATTCAGTCCTTCCCAAATTCTTGATCCACAGAATTCATGAGGAATAATAAAATGAATGTTGTTGTTTTAAGGCACAAAATTTGGGTGTCACTTGTTATGTAGCAGTAAATAAGCACAATGGCTTTCAGAAACTTGATGTTGAAATGAAGATAGTGAAGGATAGTCTTGCCCTATGCACAGTTTTAAGAGCAGTGTAGGCTGAGATTCAGAATTCTCTGGTCCTCTAGAAAGGTCTACCAGCTTTTGATACTTGTTCTATGGCAGTACCAAAAACTATGTTTTATCATGATTTGTTAAATATTATTGAATTTTATACAATGTATATCATGTTAGTATAATTCCTTTAAAAAACAGTGTCTACCGTTTTATGAAATGTAGCAAGAGATTTTATTATTATGTCCTGTAATGGTAGGTAGCCAAATGCAGGTTTTATAAATTCTTTTATATGTATTGCTCAACAAATATAACTCTTGGTATAAAACAGCATATATTATTGAAGATTATTTCAGCAATAAATGATAGAAACCCTCAACTTAAATTGACTTAAGAAGGAAATTTATTACCCCAAGAAATCCAGAAGTCAGAGGTCTTCCATGATGACTTTGTGCTCTTGTGGGTTAGCATCAACCTTACACTAGTAACAAGATGGCTGAGCAGTTCTGTGCACACACAGACCCAGCAATGGCTGGAAAGAACAAGTCTGATCCAATAAATTCTTATTTTTGAATGAAAAACTCTTTAGTATTTAAAATTCATTTATTCAATAATTATTTATTCAACTCTTGATAAACACCCACCAATAGTTTAAATGCTTAAAATGCAGCTATGAGCAAAATAGCAGACCATGCCCTTATATGTCACTATATGGCCATAAGTGGGTCACATGGTAAACTGTAGCCATTCAATGTGAAGAGTTATAAGACCACTATGATTGACTGAGGCCCAATTCAAGGTATTCCAAGGGAAAAGGATCACTTTTCCCTAAATAATGCATAAGAGGCAGAATCGCTTGAACAGACTGGGGCTTTCAGTAGATAATTTAGCAGTGTCTATAAACAGAATTTATATATTGTTATTTATGAAGAATTTATAATAGCATAGCTGTGTATTGTCACATAATATTAGGTTAAATAACCAGGACTTTTAAAAGATATATATAAAATGATCACAACTGCCTATTTTAAAATCTCAGCATATTCAAAAAGACCAAATAGCAATACTAAAATACTAGTATTGCCTGGATATATTTGGGGATGGAAATATTGTATATTTGTATATTCTCTTTCCACTTTCTCTCCCTAAATTTTCTTTAGTGCTTATTCTTCTTTAAATAGTTCTTTAAATGAAAAATAATTTCTTGTCAACTGTGTCCAGTTACATTATCTACTGCCTAATCTAAATCAAATAAAACAAATTTATGAAGCTTGAAGTTTCCCAACCTCAGATCATAGCAATGACATCTTTTTTTTCCCCCAGTACTTCCAGCTCCACCAAGAGGCAAGCACTTTTAAATAAAGAAATCGAACTCCCTTGCCAGGAATCTTCAGGTCAATGATCTAAAATACATGATATTTTAAAGTTTAAATATCTGTCAAAGATTAAGATGATTATAAATTCACTAAATATGTATTCTTACAACTATGCTAGGTTTTGGTTAATATTAACATATATTATGTTTGAATTAATTAATGATTTACCAGAAAATCTGTATTATAATATAGAGAGATGCCTGGAAACTATTGAAGGTAAGATCAAAAAACAAATTGTATATATTTAATCCATCTCTCCTTTCATTATCCTTAAGTTTCAGTTTTCATGGGGACTTAATATTTGAGAGGCCAATAATGACCATACAGGCTGTTGAGAGACGCACATTTTCTTGGGAAGAAAAGCTATGAGGCCAAAAAACAGCAAGCCTTCTTTATCCCACTGCAATCAGGATAATCCACAAAATACACTCAGTAAGAGGTGTTTGCAAGCTTAAAAAAAAAAAAAAAAACAGTATCGCAATTTCTCAGTTGCACTAACATGCCTATGCTCATTAGCAGGGCTCAACTGAAGACTTTGAAAAAGTAGTTATAGGAGACAAAACATTCAGTAATTTGCTTTTTAAAGGTGATGACCTATAAAGCAAACTCTTCATGGCAAATGTAAATTGATAACCTCTGGCACTCATCTAAAAGACAGAAGCCTGTCTCTGGTCATAGAGATGTGTTAACTGTTGACCTCTCAAAACTGTTTGCAAGAACCTATGAGCACTGCTTTTCCCTATCAGTTTGACATCTAAACAGCTCAGAGCAGATAGGATTCTTCATCAATCACCTTGATCACAATGGCTGTATGGACAGGGAATTTAAGAGAGCTGATCTGCTCTGTCACTTTGGGCTACATTGTTCTTTTTTTTTCTTTCTTACTTTTCTTTAGGCCATCTCATCCATCAACTGAACGGCACAATTGAGACCTAAAACTAAAAACACGCATAATGACACTTGGTTAAATGATTGGGCATTGCTAAACCCACAGGGAATCAGACTAACCTTTCGGTTTGACTTAAAGAATTGGTCCACCAGTTGTGAGATAGTCATGCAAATAAATGAGTGTTTGGCATCACACATCCTGTAGCTAATAGGCTCTGGTATTGTTGTTTAGTCGTTAAATTCCATCTGACTCTTTGGTGACCCTGTGAACTGTAACCTACCAGGCTCCTCTATCTGTAGGATTTTCAAGGCAAGAATACTGGAGTGGGTTGCAATTTCCTTCTCCAGAGGATCTTCCCGACCCAGGGATTGAATCTACATCTTCTGCATTGGCCCTGTGGATTCTTTACCACTGGGCCACCCAGGAAGCCCTAGTCTCTGATATTACAAAGACCTTAAATATCCAGTGTGATAGAATACAATTTCAAAATAAAATCAAAGAGATCAGATATGTGGTTACCAGAGTCAGTGGGTGGAGGGAGTGAGAATTGGATGAAGGTAGTTCAAAGGTCCAAACTTCCAGTTATAAGATAAATAAGTACTAGTTATGTACAACAATAAATAAAATCAACATTCTTGTATGTTATATATGAAAGTCATATATGAAAGAGAGTAAGTTCTAAGAGTTCTCATCTCAAGGAAAATATTTTTGCCTATTTCTTCAATTTTGTCTCTGCATGAGATAATGGATATTTACTAAACCTACTGTGGTTATAATTTCCTGACGTTGTTTAGTCGCTCAGTCATATCTGATTCTTTCCAACCCCATGGACTATAGCACGCCAAACTTCCCTGTCCTTCGAAATGTCCTGGAGCTTGCTCAAATTCGTGTCCATTGAGTCAGTGATGCCATCCAACTATCTCATCCTCTGTCGTCCCCTTTGCCTCCCGCCTTCAATTTTTCCCCGCGTCAGGGTCTTTTTCAACCAGTCGGTTCTTTGCATCGGGTGGCCAAAGTATTGTAGCTTCAGCTTCAGCATCAGTCCTTCCAGTGAGTATTCATGGTTGATTTCCTTTAGGATTGACTGGCTTGATCTCCTTGCTGTCCAAGGGACTCTCAAGAGTCTGCTCCAGCACCACAGTTCAAAAGCATCAATTCTATGGTGCTCAGCCTTTTTTATTGTCCAGCTCTCACATCAGTACATGACTACTGGAAAAACCATTGCTTTGACCATATGGACCTTTGTTGGCAAAGTGGTATCTTTGCTTCTTAATATGGTGTCTAGGTTTGTCGATGCTTTTCTTCCAAGGAGCCAGTGTCTTTTAATTCATGGCTGCAGTCCCCATCTGAGTGATTTTGGAGCCCAAGAAAATAAAGTCTGTCACTGTATCCATTGTTTCCCCAACTATTTGCCATGAAGTGATGGGACCGGATGCCATGATCTTAGTTTTTTGAATATTGAGCTTTAAGCCAACTTTTTCACTCTCTTTCACTTTCAAGAGGCTTTTTAGTTCTTTCTCACTTTCTGCCATAAGGATGGTGTCATCTGCATATCTGAGGTTATTGGTATTTCTCCCAGCAATCTTAATTACAGTTGTGCTTCATCCAGACCGGCATTTCACATGATGTACTCTGCATAGAAGTTAAATAAGCAGGGTGACAATATACAGCCTTGGCGTACTCTTTTCCCAATTTTGAACCAGTCAGTTGTTCTATGTCCGGTTCTCACTGTTGCTTCTTGACTCGCATACAGGTTTCTCAGGAGGCAGGTAAGGTGGTCTGGTATTCCCACCTCTTTTAGAATTTTCCTCAGTTTGTTGTGATCCACACAGTCAAAGCCTTTAGCATAGTTGTTTGTAAGTCAAATTATTATGCTGTACACCTTACACTCACACGGTGCTGTACATCAGTTATTTCCCAGTAAACTTGTGGTCACAGTTAAATCAAAGACGTTGAAATCTTGTAAAGAAAACTATTCTGAATACACCAAAAAGGACATTGTTAGTAAAGAGAAAAATGAATATCAAGTATAATAGTTCTGATGAGTGAGTTTCAAAATGTGGACCATGAGCAGGAGTTTGAAGCCAGTAAGATCAAGGATAAACAGTGGGTAGATGCGTCAGTGACAAGACATATCAATAGTGATGCATCATGAAAAACGTAAGTACCACAGCTTCAGCTGTCCCCAGTGACAACCAGGGAATCTCTGAAGGCTCTGATACCTTGGAGGTCATATCTCCCTCTGAATTTAAAGGTGCCTTATTTTGTCTTTTACATTTGTGAATATGATTAAACTCCTGCTGTTGTGCTAAATTTCCGAGATTGTAAAAAGTCAGGGGAATTAAAAAGGTCACTACAGTATTTCATTTCACTAGCAAATCTGTGGACTAATGTTAGAGGAGGACATAGGAAATTGCCTGAAAAAAGAACTGGTATCCAAATTTGGTAAAATGTGAGTGGGAAAAGCCTAGGTGGAAAAGAGATTCTTGTAGATGTGTAAGAACAAGGACCTCTTACCAGGAATGTCCTTAGGCAATAAAAATAAAATGCCATTTTGACAGTAAAAAAAAAAAAAAAGTTAGATTCTGGTCACTTCATGGGAAGATTTGCTAGGAGTTAGTTGCAATATCTATCTTTCTGTGGACACCTGGACTTATTTATAAATTTAAAATGTTACTTTTATATCTTAGAACTACAAATCTTAAAGGAAATCAACCCTGAATATTTACTGGAAGGACTGATGCAGCTTTAAGCTGAAGTTCCAGTACTTTGGCCACCTGATGCAAAGAGCCACCTCATTGGAAAAGACCCTAATTGATGCTGGGATAGACTGAAGGCAGGAGGAGAAGGGGATGACAGAAGATGAGATGGTTGGATGGCATGATTGTCTCAATAGGCATGGGTCTGAGCAAACTCTGGGAGATGGTGAAGGACAGGGACTGTACTGCAGTCCATGGGGTCTCAAAGAGCCAGACGTGACTGAGCAACGGAACGACACTCACACAGATGGGCTTTGCTGGTGGTTTTGTGGTGAAGAACTTGCCTGCCGATGCAGGAGACACAGGTTCAATCCCTGGGTCAGGAAGATCAGCTGGAGAAGGAAATGGCAACCCTTTCCAGTATTCTTGCCTGGGAAATCCCAAGGACAGAGGAGCATGCCAGGCTACTGTCCACGGGGTCACAAGAATTGGACACAACTTAATAGACTAAAATAACAACAAAGCATACAGATAAGCTTAAAGCATTATGGAGTGAAAAAAAAATCATGTATCTACCACCTAGGTTCTGCATTTAACATTTTACTGTACCTTCAGTTTCTTGTTTGGATGCAAATTATATTAAGTTGTAGATATTTGTACCTATTGCCACTTTGGGCTTATTTTAAATGCATATTGGAGGTGCTGGAGCAAATTATGAGAACATTTTTTCCAAACCTGAACCCAAACAAAAGAAGGTTTAAGATTTTACTGGCTGATACCTCTCAAGTTGAAACATTACCTTTCCAGGTTCTTAATACAATATGCATGTTCACTTAGCATCTGACAGAGCATCATAAATAATTTACAGAGAATTCACTCCATAATTTTCTAGTTCACATTTAATGGTAACATCCATATCTATCTGATAGTCATTCCATTTCCAATGGACTATAATTTTTAGGTAACAATTTCTATTTTAGAAAGAAAAGAATAATTAAAACCTCTATTGCATCCCAGGATAGAAAAATCATCAAAGATTGCAAACAGTATTATAGTTCCAAGTGATGTGAAACTATTATTCAATTTTATTTATGCTTTCAGATTTTTGTTTTTTAACACTTGTAATGAATTTTAAAATAAATTCCTTGAAAATAGTGAGGCATGTGCTCAATATTCTTAAGTGTAGCTTATATTATACACAAGACTTTAAGAAATAAAACATTTGATATCATTGTTTGTATTAGTACTTCATGAAAGTGATAGATACATGATACCACTAATATATGGGCTCATATTCCAAGTTTATAATTGTACATAGTAGGATATCTCATCATCACAAAACTAGATTAAAAAATAATGGAGACTTGAGAATTGAATATTTGCTTCTTTATTCTACACTTGCAGAGGAGAATATTTAAAGAAATAAAGGAGAAATAAAGTCTCTTTCTCTCTCTCTTCCTAATTGTAAAAGTAGATCTCACGGGCTTGTTTACCATATTTGTTGAATAGAATCAAGTATCCAGGTACTTAAGGACCAAAAATGCCCACACTCGGTAAGAATATACATATATTTCTAAATTCTTAGTTAATAATCTGACCATCTTGACAAAATGACCATCTACACTAAAACTTGAGATTATACTGTATATAGATAAATCATATACTTATGTGCTGCGTGCATGCTAAGTTGCTTCAGTTTTGTGTGACTCTTTGCAACCCAATGGACTGTAGCCCGCCAGGCTCCTCTGTCCATGGGATTCTCCAGGCAAGAACACTGGAGTGGGTTTCCATTTCCTTCTCCAAAGCATGAAAGTGAAAAGTGAAAGTGAAGTCGCTCAGTCATGTCTGACTCTTAGCGACCTCATGGACTGCAGCCTACCAGGCTCCTCCATCCATGGGATTTTCCAGGCAAGAGTACTTATACACAAATATGTATCTTGAAAGCCAATATTATATTCACAGTGACTGAGACAGTTTCAATCTTTTCAATAATATGAATAGTTGTTTCAATTTATTGCTTCATTTTGCTAGAGAAAACATGATGATTATGGTCAAGTTACTAACCTGTTAGCTTTTTGCCCTGGAAGATACACTTATATGATTACTTTCACAATGTGTTAAACATTTGTATAAAGTGGAAAGAAGAAGGATGGAGCCAGAAGAAATAAAGATAAGGGAAACCTTTAATTTGCTATGGGTAAAGCCCATTTACATAAACATTCACATTTTTTTCTGAAGAGCTATCTACATTTCACCCTCATTCCCATTTCTTAATTAATATGGATCACAGACAATTTGGGAAACACTCTGGCCAAATTTTCCCTCTCAAAAAACAAGCACATCTGTCTTTTAGTGAAAGCACATAGAAATCTCAACTATAAAATCACCAAATTCTGCCAATATTCAATTTCCTTTTAGAATGCGGTATATCAATTCTGACATAAAAGAATAATGTTACATAGTATAAACCTATATTAATATGCGTATAAAGAAAATATTCAATGGGAATGATAGTTTTTGCATACAAAGTATTTCAAGGGTTAAATCAATAACATGATGGCTTCAAATCCTTGCTTAAAATATGCCCCTTCTTAGGGGGGAAAAAAAAGAAAAATGATGAGTATTCACATGATTGACAACCTTTCCAAATAGAAGTGTTGCTATAATTAAGCAATAATGTATGAGTGAGTGTACATTATGACAAATTGGAAGCTTGGTTGATTAGATTGAGCATATAAGTTGTCAGTATAATTATCATATTTTAATCATTTTTCTCCATTTTTTATAACAGCATTGTCTTCAGCCTCATTTGGTGCTTATTAGATTTATACTCTAAGAGGAATTATACAACATAAAACATGTCCTTAAACAGGATGAACTTTAGATAAGGCTTTACTTATGTCTATAAACATTCATAATGATTGCTGTTATGTTTCTACTTTCTTCTACTATTTCACTTTGTATAAGTAAGAAAAATTCAAGATAAAATGGATTGGCTTGAATATATCTGTCTCTGTGAAGCACCACTATATTTCAATAGAAACAGATAAAATATTTATTAAAACTGCCTTCAAAATGTAGGGCTTTTTCCTTCCACTGCCTGTTCTGTGTGTAGACAGATCATTTAAATAGATAACTCAATCCTTTAGGGTGAACACTTTATTTCTGTTACTTGGTTAGGTTCTCATTAATCACAAATGTTGGATCTGCAGGCCACACAGGAAGCAAATTTTATGGGTGAGGAGAGGCGTGGAGGTGATGCTCTAGCTTTTGCTTTCCAAGGGCTCATGTAAACAGTGAGGAAGAAACTCTGAGGGAAAAGCAGGACACCAATTCCTACACAAGTTTGCAGGTCAAAGCCTGTGCACAAACTGAGCATTCTGATGCTGTGATGTGAAATTTAGGAAAGACATGGAGAGACTTGAATATGAATATTCATTTGCTATCTGCAAATCAGAATGCTACTCAACAGTCCCAGCATCTATCCAATCTGCTAACATGGAAATAAAGGACTTACCAGGCTGTGTCTGAAATACAGGGTTTGGAGTGTATGAGAACGCACATACACTGATGCGGTCTCTATTCCCTCCAATTTTTTCAGAGTTCAAAGAGAAAGGCCAGAGCTTTGAGTACACCCCTCCACCTAGGTATGCTCTTATCTTAAGAATGTGTGAGCTACAATACTTCTCCATTTATTCATGAACTTTCACTGCTCATAAAAATAGACCTTGTTAAGGATATCTGTTGCATGGAAATAAATGATGCAATGGTAACACCATCACTACCTTGCAGCAAGAGCAGTCAAAACCCTTAATCAGTCAGTCAGCATGATTGGGAACCCAGTGGTCCCAGGCAATAAGTGGAGAAGAGATCACTCTGTACTCCCAAGCTGTCTTTCTCCTGTACACAAGCCCATTTTTAAAAAGACTGAGACATTATATGGAGAAATTTTATTTATGTTGATCATGGACTAAAGTTTTGGTATAATTTTAGGCAACTAGGTAACTATGGTATGTTATCTGACACCTATGAGGAGGGAGTTATGTATGCACAGGATACTATATGAGATTGGTAATATTTTTACAAAGGCATGGATAATTTCACAAGTCAGAACATTAGATTATTAAGGGGAAGCAGAAATTTAACTCAGAACAAAAGCATATGAGGAATAAAGAATGAACAACAGGAATTGTTTATTAAGACTTCATATCCTTTTGATATCCATTATGGACTGAATGTTTATGCTCCTCAAAATTCATATGTTGAAATCCTGACTCCCAAGGTGATGGTTTTAGCAGGTGGGGTCTTCGGGAAGTGTTTAGGTCATGAGGGTGGAGTCCTCAGGAGTGGGATTAGTGCCCTTATAAGAACAGATAAGAGAAAGCTTTCTGCTGTCTCTACTTTTCTTTCTGCCATGTGAGGATACAATGAGAAGATGACCACCTGAAAACCAGGAAGACAGCCCTAATCAGATACCAGATCTTAGACTGCCTAGCTTCCAGAACTATGAGAAATAAACATTTGTTGCTTGCATCGTCCAGTCTATGATATTCTGTTATTATAGCCTGAACTAAATGTTGCCTTTATTTAAACTTTTGATTTGACTATGAGTATTATTCTGCATTTTCTATAGATTTATCTAACTAGTAAATTCAGAAAATCACCAGAGATAAGTTAACATATTTATGAGGCCTTTTTTAAAGTATGTAATGCACATATGAATTTGCTTATAAGATCAAGATTCACTTAATTGAATGCTCAATAATGAGTCAATTGATTACTTATTATCATCAAAAGATACTTAATGAGCACATTGTATGTGTTAAGTACACTAGGTGTTTGGGTTCCAAAGATGAATAGCCCCTCAATGATCTTTTTATTTGTTTACATAAAGAGGCCTTCTTGAAAGACAAATGACTTCTCTATTAAATGAATTAAACTTAAATTCCAGTAAATACCACATCTCTCATTCAAGACAGTTATTTGAGCCTGAAAAGAACTTAGTATTGCAATTTAAAGGGAGTTAGTTATCCAATATCTTCTTTAAATGTTGTCCAATATTTTTAAGTTTTTTTTTATTTAAGTGATTACTGAAGTGATTTAGTTATATGAACTGTGGTGTTGGAGAAGACTCTTGAGAGTCCCTTGGACTGCAAGGAGATCCAACCAGTCCATTCTGAAGGAGATCAGCCCTGGGATTTCTTTGGAAGGAATGATGCTAAAGCTGAAACTCCAGTACTTTGGCCACCTCATGCGAAGAGCTGACTCATTGGAAAAGACTCTGATGCTGGGAGGGATTGGGGGCAAGAGGAGAAGGGGATGACAGAGGATGAGATGGCTGGATGGCATCACTGACTCGATGGACGTGAGTTTGAGTGAACTCCGGGAGATGGTGGTGGCCAGGGAGGCCTGGCGTGCTGCGATTCATGGGGTCTCATAGAGTCGGACATGCCTGAGCGAGTGAACTGAACTGATATTCTTTTTCATATTATCTTCCATTATGATTTATTACAGGATATTAAATACAGTTCCTTGTGCTATACAGTACAACCTTGTTTATCAGTTCTGTATACAATAGTTTGAAACTATTTTCACAATGATGTTATAGGTATATAAGAATTTACTGAAGGAAGTACTCTGTTTTATGACTTAAATTGTTGCTATACAGACTAGTACACTGAGTAAGAGCTTGGACTACAGCTTCATATTCCAGCTGCACCATGTATTTCATTCAAGTTGCTTAGCTTCTCTGCATGTCAGTTTTCTAATATGTAAAATGGGCATAATAATATGATCTCATAGGATTTTTGAGAAGATTAAATGAGATGATACTCATAAAGCACTTATTCGACATGTTTTATGAATATAATAAATGTTTACTAATAAAGTGCACCATTTACCCTGAGAGAATCTAGAGAAAAGCCTATCCAAAATTCAAATATTAAAGACTTATAAGATTTTTTTTATGTTTTACATAATCAAACATTATGAATATTAACTTACTGTGAAGACATTCCATGCTGACATCTCACACCGTGTAGACACTAGATTGTGATACACTTGAATCAATCCTTTAGGATGAATCTGTTTAAGATCTGTCCTTGAAGCAGCTTGAATTTTGAACTATCACAAAATATCATATTGCTCATGGGAGTTGGCAGATTTCAAAGTATATATGCATCAACATGCATTGAAATTATTTTCATTAAAGGCAAGCAAGAATCTTTTCTCATCCTATAGATTTAAGCAAGGTGTTTTACATTTTGTCATGAATGAATGCAGACTTGACCATTCATTCTTATGTTCTCTCTTTGCCAACCGATTTCACTATTTCTTTTTTGTTTCTTCACTAATTCTTAATTTTATATTTACATCTAACATTTTACTCCTGGTTGTGTAAAATAGTGATATTGTATTAAAACAGGAAGGATTATGTGATATAGTTACTTTGTTGTTGTTGTTCAGTCGCTCAGTTGTGTCCGACTCTGCAATCCTGTGGAATGCAGCATGCCAGGCTTCCTTATAAGAAGCAAGAAGTTCTTCTCCCTGTGAGAAAGACTAGTGAGACAGTCCTTCACTGTCTCCCAGAGTATATCTCCCACGTGTATTTATATGAAAAAGTTTACTTATGGGATGGGGGATTGCTGGCCAGAAAATAAAAGCTAAGGTGATTTCGTGCTCTTTGACAATATTTAAATGCATTTTCCATTGATCATTCATGCAATAATCTAATTTTATAAAACTCATCATTTTACATTTTTTTTTTCCAGGGGAACTGCTTGAGTGAAAGTAATATGGTCACAAATTCCCTTGATCCAGCAAACAAATATTCACAATATTCATACTAAAATTTGATAATTATGTTCATAATATTATTCTTAGTTTTAGTATGTATATACCCCTTTTTTACTACTCCTTAGCATCCAAAAATCTCTTTTAAGTCATTCATCTATTTTTATAAACTACAGATAAAATATAGCACTATTATCATAATTATAATTATCATTAGCTAACACTTACTGAGAGAATATATGTGCCAGGCACCTTTCTTAGCTCCTTAGATTTTGATTTCATTTATCCAATAGAATTGGTACTATTCATTTATCCAATAGAATTGGTACTATTATTCATTATTTTCAGTTAAGGAAACTGAAGTGCAGAAAGATTAAGTAACTTGCAAGAATTTTTTTCTAAATATTAGAAAATATTCTAATTGGAATTCCCGTCTGAGTTTTCTGAGTGTGGCAACAATAGTAAGAATGAGAAATTTGGGGAAAGTCAAGGCTTACGCTCCTTGCTGTAAACCACAGCCTCACCTCCTCTGCTGCCTTTTTGCCCCCGTGTGGGGTGGCCTGCTCTGCAGTCTCTTCTCCTGGCCCCAAGGAGCGGATTTCTGGGCTTGGTTCCCTCCCTTCCTGATGACTGTATTTTGGTGTTTGGCTGACCTCTCCAGGGAAGGTTCCAGGTTCATCTGGGCACACTGTCTTAAACCTTGCATTTCCATCACTAATTATCTAGTTGCATTCTGCAGATACTATATATTTGGGTATTATATATATTCATTTATATATTTATAAATGAATTTGGATTTGAAACTATCCTAAGAATTGATATGTTTTCATTTCTTTCATACAAGAACATTGAAAACAACCTTTGTTTACTGTTACTGAAAGAAGGCAGGAAAGAGTCAGGAGAATACTACAGTATCAAACTCAAAGGAGGGTGAGAAAGAAAGATGCCTGAATTCCACAGAGTTATAGACACAGCTCTTCACTGTAACACTCAGGATCCACTGAGCCCTGTTCCTAGGATGTGTACTCAACAGAGACCAGAACAAGCAAGGATATTTTGATAATCAAGTATACTATAAAGGCTGTAGGTTAGACAAAGGAAGAACAGTCTGACATGGAGAATATTTGATCATGACACAAAAATCCCTAATAAGTTTAGGTCAAATTTTAGCTTATCGGATTAAGAAGTAAAAGATCCAACCAGGACATATATATAGCAGTATGAGAGCTATAAAATCCATTAATGGGACTGAATTCTTTATTGGCCTGATTAAATTTACCACATAATTTGCTATCAACACAGGTGTCCTTAGGTACCAAAGATAATCTATAATTTCATTTCAAGGAGATGTTGAAAAATTAAACTGTTTTCTTGTGTCAAAGAGGCTAACTCTTTCTAAAGAAAAAAGAGTAAACAAAGTCATGCATTCAGAATTTTTCCTAGTTCTTCTATTCAGTAACTAAGCCCATATAGATGTAAAAATAATATAAATCATATAAATTTCAAGTTAAGAGAAGCAGATATGTTGAATTTTTGCTCCTCCAGTATAATAATCAAAAAATTTAGCACATATTTATTGCTATGGGTCTAGCGTTGTAAATAAGAACTTCAATGTCCTCTATCTTATTTAACATTGTTATTAAACAGCCATTTTCATTTTCCTTGTAAAAAAGAAATTTTAATCCTTCAGTGGCCTGAGGAAAATCACTTAACCTTTATTCTTCAATTTTATTTAAAATTGAGAGGATAATATTTACCTCTTTATGTACTTTGAATACTAATTACTTAGTGTTGGCAAAAGATCTTGAAGACCAAAAAATATGAAAATTCTAAACCTAATATTGTGTTTTTATTATTATGTTTTTATTCTTCATGGTGCCCTCAATATTAGTTTTCTTTTTTACTCCTTTCCACATCAATAAGTAATATTTAACATGAATAATTTGACATGAGCTAGAAGCTACCCGGAGAAAGCAATGGCAACCCACTCCAGTACTCTTGCCTGGAAAATTCCATAGATGGAGGAGCCTGGTAGGCTGCAGTCCATGGGGTCGCTAAGAGTCGGACACAACTGAGTGACTTCACCTTCACTTTTCACTTTCATGCATTGGAGAAGGAAATGGCAACCCACTCCAGTGTTCTTGCCTGGAGAATCCCAAGGACGTGGGAACCTGGTGGGCTGGTGCCTATGGGGTCACACAGAGTCGGACACAAATGAAGCAACTTAGCAGCAGAAGCTACCAGCTGTTATCAAGCTCTCTTAGCAAAAGATAGTATTTAAACAAATCTTCGTAGTATTAATGCATACTAAAATAAGTATAACAAGCAATAGTGCTTATTCACTATATATGGGAAAATTTGGGTGAAAATAATATGACGAAGTTCTTTTAACATTGGCTGCCATATGATTTCAAAGAGAAATGAATACATAAAATACAAAGATTTCTATATAAATGGCAGATATTATTGTAATTCTATAAATTAACATGCACATAGAGAAAAACACATGTTGAACTACTTCCTGTTTTGAAAGGATGGAATATAAGGAAATGATACCATTCTATTTCAAGTGGACAAGTTTTCATAAAGTGACCTTACAATGCTTTAGACCTAGTAAATTGCATGCGTAATGTCCATGCTTAATGCTCATGCTTAGGAATATCTCATGCTTTCAAGGCAAGGTCTCCAGGATGGGAATGGAGGGACCAACCACAGAGGAAACTGGGATCTTAGAAATGAAGGAAGTCACGTTTAAGAATGAGACGTGGTAGTTTGTTACCCAAGTTACTGCTGCCTTATTTCTCCAGTTTCTGGGTACACCTTGATTATGACTTTAAAACAAACAAAAACTTGGACGATAATACTTAGTCAATGAAGATGTTGAATTGAGTACAGTCAAACTCTTAAAAGCAGAGAGTAAAATGGCAGTTACCAGGGGATAAAGGGAGAGAGAAATAGGGAGGCAATGGTCAAAGGGTACGAAGTTTCAGTTACACAATGAATTAGTACTGGAGGTCTACTATACAGCATAGAGCCTATATATCTAACAGTACTGCATTTTGCTAAGAGAGTAAATTTTGGGTTATGTGTTCTTACCACACATGCACACGTGCAAACACACACATCACACACTAATAATAAAAGACTGGAGGAAACTTTAGGAGATTATGAATGTCTATGGCCTTGATGGTGATGAAGGATTCTTGGGTGTAACCATTAAGTTTAGACATTAAATATGTGTAGATTTTTATGTTAATCGTACTGCTATAAAAAGATTCTTTTAAAAAACAAATGTATACTTGCATTGGGTTGTTTGGAATGATTATCATTTAATATAACCTGATTATTATATCTAAGTGCTAAGACATTTTTAGCAATAATTATTTTTATCCTTGTAACTAAATTTCCTATAATAGGCCTGTATAATTTTTATGAAAAATCATTATTTTGCAAAACAATTTGGGAAACAAAGTACATGGTAAAAGGAAGCTTCATTAGTAATAAAATGAATGAAAACTTCTAAAATGAGCTTTCGTTTTTCACTTCTATAGTTGAAAATAGTAAAATCCAATATTACTAAATGTATGGAAGATCCAGTGAGACAGGCATATCCATGCACTGCCAGTAAGAGTGTACTTTGATATAACTCATCTGAAAAGCAAGTGGGCAATATGAATTTCAAAAAAGGGCACAGTTTTTGACCCAGCAATATGACTTCTGGTATCCTATACCACAGGAAAAAAAAAAAGATATGTTATTTATAACAGCAAAATTTGGGAAATAGCCAAAAATTCAACAATAAGGAAATAAGTAATGAATAATGGTGGGGCTTCCCAGGGGGCTCAGTGATAAAAAAAAAAAAAAAAAAATCTGCCTGCCAAGCAGTGAACATGAGTTCAATCCCTGGGTTGGGAAGATTACATTCCGGTAAGAAACACAAGCTGGAATCAAGATTGCCGGGAGAAATATCAATAACCTCAGATATGCAGATGACACCACCCTTATGGCAGAAAGTGAAGAGGAACTCAAAAGCCTCTTGATGCAAGTGAAAGTGGAGAGTGGAAAAGTTGGCTTAAAGCTCAACATTCAGAAAACGAAGATCATGGCATCTGGTCCCATCACTTCATGGGAAATAGATGGGGAAACAGTGGAAACAGTGTCAGACTTTATTTTTGGGGGCTCCAAAATCACTGCAGATGGTGATTGCAGCCATGAAATTAAAAGACGCTTACTCCTTGGAAGGAAAGTTATGACCAACCTAGATAGCATATTCAAAAGCAGAGACATTACTTTGCCAACAAATGTTCATCTAGTCAAGGCTATGGTTTTTCCTGTGGTCATGTATGGATGTGAGAGTTGGACTGTGAAGAAGGATGAGCACCGAAGAATTGATGCTTTTGAACTGTGGTGTTGGAGAAGACTCTTGAGAGTCCCTTGGACTGCAAGGAGATCCAACCAGTCCATTCTGAAGGAGATCAGCCCTGGGATTTCTTTGGAAGGAATGATGCTAAAGCTGAAACTCCAGTACTTTGGCCACCTCATGCGAAGAGCTGACTCATTGGAAAAGACTCTGATGCTGGGAGGGACTGGGGGTAGGAGGAGAAGGGGATGACAGAGGATGAGATGGCTGGATGGCATCACTGACTCAATGGATGTAAGTCTGGGTGAACTCCGGGAGTGGGTGATGGACAGGGAGGCCTGGCGTGCTGTGATTCATGGGGTCGCAAAGAGTCGGACACGACTGAGCGACTGAACTGAACTGAACTGATTCTTGCCTGAAAAATTCCATGGACAGAGGACACTGGCATGTTATAGTCCATGGGGTTGCAAAGAGTAAGACACAACTTAGCACCTAAATAACAATGAATAGTGGTATATCCATTAAAATCATGTTTAGGAAATTATTAACCTGAAAAAAATGTTCATCACTTGAAATGTGAAATGAGGAAAAGTAGGATTTGAATCTTATACACAATAAGATCTTAATTTCATAAATCATGTATGGGAGGGAGGGGGCTCACATAGAAAAAAGACCATTGGAGTAAACATACTATTGATACAATGCTACTAGTGTTTATGCTTCTAGTTTGCAGAATTGTGCATAATTATTATTTTCATCTTCATACTTTTCTGTATTTTCAAGTTTTTCTACAGCTAGAATAAAGCAAAACCTGTCTTAAAGATTAATATTTGTTTTATCATTTAGGAAAGAAGCATCTTGTCTCCAAATTTATTCTAAGAAATAAGGCTCAATTTGGGGGAAATTTCATGCATGAAGAAATTTATCATAGTTATTCATAATCTTAAAAATTAAAATAAAAGCCTGTAATACCCATTAATAGAAAGAATAACTAACTTCTACAGCACCTCTCCAAGAAAGAATATGAACATGAATTTAACTAGTGACTGCTGCTGCTGCTGCTAAGTCGCTTCAGTCGTGTTTGACTCTGTACGATCCCAGAGACAGCAGCCCACCAGGCTCCCCCATCCCTGGGATTCTCTGGGCAAGAATACTGGAATGCGTTGCCATAGGATCATGTAAAAACAAGGAGAATTCTTAAATGAAAACACAAACTCAGCAAATGGAATGTAAAATTTGGTTTAAATTGTTAAACAAAAACGAATCTCATTCACTTGTGTTCAGTTGTGTCCAACTCTTTGCTACCCCATGAACTATAGTCCACTACGCTCTTCTGTCCAGGAGTTTTCCAGGCACGAATACTCAAGTGGATTGCCATTTGCTACTACAGGGGATCTTCCTGACTTGGATCAAACCCACATCTCTTCCATCTCCTGCATTGACAAGAAGATTCTTAACCACTGACCCACCTGGGAAGCTCAGAAAAACAAATATATGTGCACATAAGTTACCAGAAAAAAGCTTGCAGACACTACTGGTTGTTATGTTGTTTCTGGGTTCCCTGGTGAATGAACATTTCATTCATTTATTTTTTAATGATGCAACTGCCTTTAATGATACCTGTGTATTGCCCCCTGTCTTTTTTTTAATTAATTAATTTAATTGGAGGCTAATTACTTTACAATATTGTAGTGGTTTTTGCCATACATTGACATGAATCAGCCAGATGGGGGACACATGCACACCCATGGCTGAACATTTTATTTGATTACCTTTGTTTTCAAGCAGTTCTGTAATGTGCCTATTTCCTCCTTCATGGTAAAACTTATTTAGAAGACAAACGATAATGTCCGAATCTGTGAAGAACTAGTACAGTCATTCATTTCAATTCTATCTATTCTTCTTTCTTAATTTCTAACCATTCATATGAACTCCCATCTTTTAGCCTCATTTTAAGCATTAGTGTTTGTCAGTAAAGCTTTATGGCCTTTAACACTGACTTCAAAAGGCACTGAGTTAATGTGACTCATTCACTTCACATTTCAGGGTGTACGCACAAGGATCATCCTTCTGATGTTTCCTTGTCCTTTTGGGTCAAGGATGCAGGTACTCCAATTGTCTGTGATGCTTTGTAGACATCCTCAGAATCAGAGACCGGCATAGACAGAAAAGCCTGGTGGGTTACAGTCCATGCGGTCACAAAGAGCCGAATACAACTAACACTCAAGTAGACTAAAAATAAGAGGTGGGGTGGGAAGAAAAAATAGGAGTTGAGGACACAAGTGTCTAGGTTGACTCTCAGTTTCCTTTTTGGCAGTTTTTCTTAAAAAATGTAATTTCTTCTCTATTTTGTGTTGCCTGAGAACTGCTATGATTTTGTAAAGGCTGTAACAATAATGACATTTAATCACCCACGGATACTTATGTTTTAAGCCCAAAGTATTATATTAGTAATACTAAACTATCTCTATTTATTTGTAAAATGAAAAAATATATTTTTATAAACTTAACACCAAGGGCAGAGGAAAGGGAATAAGAAGCAGTGTTTAATCACAATTTCTCTGGACACAAAAACCAGACTGGGGTCTTACTCAGGCCACCTGGTAAAGCAGTGTCTGAGGAAGAGTCATAGGAAGCAGAGATGATGAAATTGCCTCTTTTAAGGATGGCACATATTTGGTTACATGGGATAAGACAGATTTGCTTTAGAATGTGTATACCTAATTCACTTTGCTGTACACCCGAAACTAACACAATATTGTAAATCAACCATACTCCAATAAAAAAAAAATCTCAATTTTTTGGTAACAACACTTCATATATGTTAACATGATCAGATACAGATTTAATATTTTAAGAGACAGTTTTCTACTTGGATAGGTTCTCATTTAAGTTATTAAACCATCAACCTTCATGATAATGGTAAATATATGTATTAACAATTTTTCTCTGCTGTAAAGTTCAGGTTGTATAGAATAAGTAAAGTGATTTCCTTTAGGAAAGATTTTCTCTGACACTAAGTTTTATTTCTTCACTTAAGATAATAAAGTTGTTTGAAATTGTTTGTTCCACTGGTGGGGGATAAGTGGGTAGGTCTAGACTGAAATTAAAGAGCGAACACATATTCCGGGAATTTTCCCCAGTGAAGGGAGCAAAGGGTTCATAGGGTGGGGGAGTTCTCTAGCCTGGTCTTTGGACTATGCCCTTTCTTTGCCAATATGAATGTACCTTCTCCATTTCACTTCACCCAGTGTCAAAAAATGGGGGAAGGAGATAAGAGAACCCAAAGAATGACAAATTGAAAATGAAATATACATATATAGGTAATCTCATTGGATGAAATATATAAATAGTTGGAAACGTCATTTTAATTACTACCTTGTGAATACAAGAATATTCGAATCCACACTAATGATCTTGATACTGGCACTGAACCATATCTAATGTCAAAAATTTGCAGAATTTCAAAGAAGAATATCACCTATCATATCAATGTGTCCTAACATCAAGGTCATTCTCTAATGATGAAGATTTTACCCACATACATAATTTATGAGTAAATGAAGAATATGGATACTTAATGTTTCTGAAGAAAAAAAAAAAAAACTTCTACTAATCCCAAGTTTCTGATCCCAGGCAGTGCTCTTATTAACATAATTCCAAATGATATCACATTTCCCCAAAAATCTCTTGAGAATGACTTGAGAGCTGCACCATTCTGTCTAAGAATTACCAATTACTGTCTTTCACAATTCCTCCTGAGCAGGATAAAAATTATCCATCTCCAATTTATCAGCAAATACCTGATAGGTCTGGGGCCAAGAAAGAAGAAGCTTTTCCTTAAACTGGCAGCTCTCAGAAGACTGATCTTTCCTGAAGTTTGGAAAATTGAGCCCCCATTATCATGGCCTTTATCAGTTTGAAGACTTTATCTGAAGAAGCAGTCCATCTGCTATCATCTTTACCTTGGGCTCCAGGGTCAGTTAACAGTTTTCAATGCATGGAAAATATGTCTTTCAAACTGGCATCAAGATACCCAGATGGGATAATGGGAGAGTGTTCAGTGGACTCTCCTGGACTCTACACACTGCAGACATCTTCGCATTGAAGATGGGCCTGAATGTGAGATGAGGCTTGTGAATTTCACCAGCACGCCTTCTTGGTTTCTGTCTTCATTCCATCTGAATTTTTAGGATCCACTGCAAAGCTGTCAAATCCCTAACTGACAATAACTCCAAGCACAAGGGGGAAATACCCACCTGTTAAATTACCAGGGTAAAGGAAGTATAGTAAGTTCCACGTGCTGCTGTTGTTTAGTTGCTCAGTCATGTCTGACACTTTAGCGGCCCCATGGACTGTAGCCTGCCAGGCTCCTCTGGCCATGAGATTTCCCAAGCAAGAACACTGGAGTTGGTTGCCATTTTTTCCTCCAGGGGATCTTCCCGACTCAGGGACCGAACCCGAGTCTCCTACTTGACAGGCAGAATCTTTACCACTGAGATGCCTCCTATAGGGAAGGTACACACGGTCTCACTTGTTAATTTCCACCATGATCCTAGAGTGAAAAATGTATTTATCCCTATTATGAAGATGAGAAAACTGAAACTCAGAAAGGTTGAATAACTTACTCCAGGTCATAAAGCTTCTGAATGGCAGAGACAGGATTAAAACCTTGGTTGATTTGTGGCCAAGACCCTTGCTTTTTTTTTTTTTTTAACCACCTCCCTAAGAAGGAGTGATGTCCCAGCATGTGAAATTGTGTGTTCTCCCTGGGAGGTCAAAGAATAAAGAAATCATTGAACCCCTGAATTCAAAGGCTCCAGCAGGGTCATTATTGTGAAGAACGGAGGAAGTTATACCCTGCAATGAATAGTTCTGTGCATTGTGGTTTTTCTAATGGAAGGCACACAGGCAGAGCAGAGATGAAATACAGGGGCTTGGGATGGGAATAAAGATCAGAGCCCCCAAGAAGCAGCAGATAAGTAATACGGTCACACAGTGGCTAGAGAGCAGCCTTGAATGTACTCTACTCAGATCAACGCAGCTCAGCTCCGAACTGTGTTTTCAGTCCTTTTTTAAAGCAGCTGGTTTCAGGCTGCAGGTAGTAATGGCCAAGTTTTCACCTTCACATTTACACCCAGCTCTTCCGCCAGAAGATCATTCTTTGAACTGAAAGAAATAGGAGTCAGGCGCTGTGCAGCGGTGCATGCCTGCTCAGCTTATTAAAACATGGGAAGAAGGCAATATTTCACCCCCCAGAAATAAAAAAAAGATAGACAAGCGAGAGTAGCTAATCCATCGGAAGAAATTAGCAGGCAGAGTATGTAGCTGTTTGAAATGATGAACGAGGCTGAAATAGCTACACAGGCTAACATCCAGTGGGATAATTACTCCAAGCTCTCAGGCTAAAATCTGTCTTGGAGGAACTGGGAGGCTTGATGACTCAATTTCAATGGGCTTGCTTATGAAATACATAGTAAAAGCTATTAAAATCAAAATTGTTCTTGGTAGGTATTCTGTGACTAGGCTGCTGACCCCGTCAAGGCGGCTTTTAATAAGGTACACACTATTTTTATTCTTAAAAGTGGCATATACTTTAGCTGCCCACATACTCAGTGTTAACCCTATAGTCACTTGCTCTATGATTTTTCCATAGACGCATGTTGTGTGTATATGGATTCTTCTTATATAAAATAGTAATTTTCCAAGTCAAAGTAGACATTGTTGATTTTTGCTAAAACAGAAGCTGCTTCCTTTTATTCGGTTAACCAGCTTAACAGCTTCAGATACAAAGGTTTGTTGACAGGACTGATCATACTGGCAATGTTTTCATGATACATATTAATACTTGCTGATCTAAAGCAACTTTGTTTTCCCGCCTGTGCTGACTGTGTTAGGCCATGACCTTTATTAGGCTATTCCTGCTCTTCAGGGTAACAAGATAGGCATTGCGGAGCTTTATAGAGCTGCAGAGTCTCAGGTTTCCCCTCAGACCTATGGAATTCAAATCTGCACTTTAACAGGATTCCCCAGGTAATATGTGTGTACAGTAAAGTTTGAGAAGCTCTGTTCTTTTATACAGCTGGTTTTCAATTTCTATCATCATTTGCCATCTAAGCAACTTTGCACTCTGCCAAATCTTTCTCGAAACATATTTGGAGGGAAAACAACTCCGAAGAATCAGAGGAAATCCACTCAAACTCCCTTTATTTATACAGCCACTCCTTCAAAAGTACTAAGAGTCAAAACAACTTGTGGCAGCCTGAATGGGAGAGGAGTTTGCGGAAGGACGGATACACGTATTTGAAGGACCGAGTCGCTTTGCTGTTCACCTGAAAGTATCTCAACATCGTTAATCAGCTATACTCCAAAACAAAATAAAGAGTTTTTTAAAAGCCTCAATGATTTGAGGAAATCTAACAGCATAAATAGATGCTAAAGGAAACATGGAATTCAGGGACAAGAAGAGAATGTTTACAAATTTCCAATTAGCATCTTCAAAGGGAGCTGCTGCTGCTAAGTCGCTTCAGTTGTGTCCGACTCTGTGCGACCCCATAAACAGAAGTCCACTAGGCTCCCCCATCCCTGGGATTCTCCAGGCAAGAACACTGGAGTGGGTTGCCATTTCCTTCTCCAATGCATGAAAAGTGAAAAGTAAAAGTGAAGTCGCTCAGTCGTGTCGGACTCTTAGTGACCCCATGGGCTGCAGCCTACCAGGCTCCTCCATTTTCCAGGCAAGAGTACCGGAGTGGGTCGCCAGTGCCTTCTCCGCAAAGGGAGCTGAGATAATACCAAGATTTATACAAGAGCAAGCTTCTTTGAGAAAGGACCATTGAAAGAAAGTGAATGAGCTCTTGTGAATTAAAAATATGATGACTGACATCAAAATACAATAAAAAAACCGGAGGTTGAGGCTAAAAAAAAGAATTCCAGAATATAAAGCATAAAGATAAGGGAGGAAAAAATTCTTTCATTTACTCATGCACAGGACAAGTATTTATCCAGCAACTGCTCTGAATCAAGCACGGGCTGTGGATGTTGCTGTGAACACAACAAAATATCTGTGCTCTGAGAGCTGATGAGGTGAAAATGATGTAAATAAAAACTAAAAGCAGGGTCTTTCTTGGCGGTTCAGTGGTTAAGACTCTGAGCTTCCACCACAGGGGACGTTGGTTCAACCCTTGGTCTGGGAATTAAGATCCCTCATGCCCTGTGTATGTTGGGGGGAGGCAGGGCGGGGGAGCGGAAGGGAGAGGAGGGGAGGGCCATGACCAAGAAAGAAAAAGTTAAGAGCTATGGAGAAGTGGAGAAGCAACCAAAGAAGTCTGTGACTCATTCAAAAGGAGGTTCAAAAAAGAAAACAGAAAGTTGGATAGATAGAAAAAACTAAATAACAAACAAGTGAATAAATAAATAAATATTTCCAGGAGTTGAAGAAAAGCATGCTTATCACATTGAAAAAGTTCATCAAATACCTAACAGGAGATAACTATATATATATGTATGTACATATCACATATATAAATATACATATACACATATATATATGTTTATACACATGTATGAAATTTCAAAATACTCACCCAAAGGTGGACTATATACAAAAACAAGAATTAATTAGTGCCAGAGTGTTTATTAGCAATATTGTATTTAGAAAACACTGGAGAAATACTTCAAATTCTCAGAGAAAATGCTTTTTCAGTCCAGAATTCTGTTCTCAACCAAAGTTAACTGAAGGTAAGAATCACCTTAGAGAGCTGAAATACATTTCTCAGGCAAACTTCTGTAAAATAAACTTGGACAACATAAAGGTCAGGGTCAGAGGTGGGAATGGGAAAGTGACATGAAGGATCGTGCAGGAGTAGGATTTATTTCACCTTTACTCATAAAAAGTAGAAAGATACTATTTAAAGATGACACAATATTTTAAAAAGGAATTTAAGTGTAAATTATTTGAAGTAGAAAAAGTAACACATAGAAGTACCAAAAAGCACTGGCTAAAATCAGAAGAGAGGAAAAATGAAAGTTACAAGGGAATTAAAATTTTTATCTGATAGGATCAAGTGTTAGAAGATGCTGTTGCTAGTTGTTAAATCCAGAATCAAGACCACATACCATAAAAATCTTAGAGGAAAACATAGGCAGAACACAGAACACTCTTTGACATAAATTGCTCCAAGATCTTTTTCAATCCATCTCCCAGGATAATAGAAATAAAAACAAAAAGAAACAAATGGGACCTAATTAAACCCAAAAGCTTTTGCAAAGCAAAAGAAACCACAAACCAAAGGAAAACACAACCCACAGGATGGAAGAAAATATTCACAAACGATGCAACAAACAAGGGATTAGTGTCCAAAATTTACAAACAGTTCATGTAACTCAATCCAAAATACAAATAACTCAACGAAAAATGGGCAGAAGACCAAATATACATTTCTCCAAAGATGACATACAAATAGCCAAGAAGCCCACGAAAAGATGCTCAACACTGCTAATTCTCAGAGAAATGCACATCAAAACTGTCCATACAATAAGACAGCAGCTCACAGCAATCAGAATGTCCATCCTCAAAACGTCTGCAAACAATAATGCTGGAGAGGGTGTGGAGAAAAGAGAACCCTCCTACACTGTTGGTGGAAATGTAAATTGGTACAACCACTATTGACAGCAGTAGATTCATGTTTTTTTCAGTGAAATATCATAATAAAAATAATCTTAACATTAATATTTAACTTTTGAACTGAATTTGAAATAGCATTCATAATAATGTGAAATATTTATCCTTCAACTGAATGCACTTCCAAGTCTTTATATCATGTCTAAAAATATCAAAGCACTATAAGAATTAACTAATTTTTTATTGAAAACATTTCTGATAAAAATCTGTTTTTTTCCCAATTCTGTGTAGAATTCTTATGCTGATGGAGGTGGTGCACTAATAGTTAAAGCTTTACTTGTAGTGGAATCCGCCTTGCCAATGCAGGAGAGGTGGGTTCAATCCCTGATTCGGGAGGATCCTCTGGAGAAGGAAATGGCAACCCACTCCAGTATTCTTGCCAGGAAGTCCTCTAAGACAGAGGAGCCTGGGAGGCTACAGTCCATGGGGTCGCAAAAGAGTTGGGCACAACTTAGCCACTAAACAATAGCCAACAAGACCATTTCAAGTAGAAAAGGAAAATTTAATATATTAATAGAAGAGTCATTTGATCTAAATGTAAATTTATGCTTTACAGAGTGATAAGTAAACACGCTTTTCTAAAATACAGATGATATTTTATTTTATTTTTGACTTTGCAATATTGTATTGGTTTTGCCATATATCAGGATGAATCTGCCACAGGTATACATGTAAAAAAAATAATAAAATAAAATGCTTTCCATGAAAAACAAAAAACAAAAAACAAAAAACAAAAAAAAAAAAAACTAAAAATATAGCTACTATATGACCCAGAAATCCCACTCCTGGGCATATATCCAGAGAAAAACATGATTTGAAAGGATACATGCATGCTAGTGTTCACTGCAGCACTGTCTACCATAACCAGGATATGGAAGCAATCTAAATGTACATCCACAGATGAATTAATTAAGAAGATCTGGTACATATGCACAATGGACTATGACTCAGCCATAAAAAGAATGAACTAGAATGGACCTGGAGATTATCATACTAGGTGAAGTAAGTTAGACAGATATCAAATATCATATGATATTGCTTATATGTTAAATCTAAGGAAAAAAAATGATACAAATGAACTTATTTACAAAACATAAGCAGACTCACAGACTTAGAAAGTGAACTTATGGGTACCCATTATGGGGGTGGGGGTGGGGGAAGAGTGGTGAGGGAGAGGGATGGATTGGGAGTTTTGGATTGATATGTACACACTGCTATTTTTAAAGTCCATAACCAGCCAGGACCAATGGCGGGGGGAAAAGGAATCAAAGCTCATGCAGTTAAAAGTGGCTGCCTTTGAAGAATCAGGGTGAGGTGAGGCAAGGCAGATAATTTCTGCCCCAGCGATGCCTACGGTTACATCTGAAGATGGTGGGGAGTCCTATGGAAGACCAGCTCCCAAGCCTCCCCTTCCTCCTCTCACCCCATTCACCAGCCCCAGCCTCTTCCCAGAGTCTCTGTTTGTCCTCTATTTGTTCTCCCACAGTGACATTTCAGTGCCCACCCCCTCCAACACCATTTCACTAATTTCTTTATTTGTTCTTTCTCCTATGAGCTAGCCTGCAGTTTATATTCCGAACAATAAGCTCACTGAGCATGCAGGCTTCTTACTCATTGTCATACCCAGAAGACAGTGTGTTTTTACTGTTATTGTTGTTCAGTCGCTAAATTGTGTTCAATTCTCTGCACCCCCATGGACTATAGCACGCCAGACTTCCCTGTCCTTCACCATCTCCCGGAGCTTGTTCAAACTCATCTCCATTGAGTCCATGATGCCATCCAACCATCTCATCCTCTGTCATCCCCTTCTCTTCCTTCCTTCAATCTGTCCCAGCAACATGTTCTTTTCCAATCAGCTGGCTCTTTGCATCAGGTGGCCAAAATATTGGAGCTTCAGCATCAGTCCTTCCAATGAATATTCAGGACTGATTTCCTTTAGGATGAACTGGTTGGATCTCCCTGCAGTCCAAGAACTCTCAAGAGCCTTCTTCAACACCACAGTTCAAAAGCATCAATTCTTCAGCCCTCAGCCTTCATTATGGTCTATTTAAAGGTAAAAACAAAAGAATTAGATTTAGAACCCTGGGTTGTTGCATATAAAGGAAGCCTGCTGGTGCTACCCAAGAGATGTCCATACTTCTAAGTAGTGAGAGATGGACTTGAGTCAGGTCACATACAGTAAGAAGCTGCTCTCTTCCAATTAAAAGAGAGTGATATACAAAACATAATCAGAGATTCAGATAGTCCTAGATACAGAGAACAGACTAGTGGTTACCAGTGGGGTGGGGGTGGGGGTACATAGCGGGTGATGGGAGGTAAAAACTCTTGGGTGTAAATAGGCTCAAGGATGCACTATACAACAAGAGAATGTACTAACTGTAAATAGAAGGTAACATGTAAAACTGTATAAACATTTAAAACTTTTATAAATAATAAAAATAATAATTTTTAAAAAGAGTTATACAGAAGCCTTCCCCCTGAAGAGCTTCTCAGATCAGTATGTGATGGTTCCAAGTCATTTTGGTTTGCGCTGAATTTTATAAGGGCTGGAGAAAGTCAGAGGCTCTCCAGTTGGTAAAGTACACAGATACAACTTTGCATGTAACTTCATGGATTCCCAGAGTTCTGGATTCCCTGGGGTTCTGTGAACCCCAGGTTAAGAAGCCTGATTAGAGAATCAGAAAGACAACTATTCTACTGACCGTAGAACAGGGATGCCAGTCTTGACCTAATGAAAACGGCACTCAACCTTACACAGAAGTCTCCCCCTCAGGTCTGTGCCATCAAAGACCCAAGAGATAAATTATTGAAAAAGACTCTTCACAGTCTCTGTTAAAACAATGTTACACAAACAGAGCAAGAATTCCCTAAACCATTAGTAAAATTCCTGATGCAAGAAAACGCATGTCCCACTACAGGTTACAGAGGAGAACAATCAATAGAAAATACAGAATCAAGAAGGTGAGAGAGAGAGAAAAATAAGAAAATTCATGTAACATCACACCAGACATGTTTTCTTTCATGCACTTCTAAGTTAGGGTCACACCAGTTTGGTGATGCAAAGACTAGAGGTATGACTGAGTCTGTCATTCAGGATGTTTGTAGTTTTGAGGAGAGGGGGGAGGAGAAGGCGATTCCCTCTCTGGAGCACATATCAGTGTGAATACTTGCTGTTGTATTTCTCTGAACCCACAGTAAGAGTCCCTTCAGGCATCCATCCTTAAGGATGTACATCTGAGACCATCCTTCTCTAAACTTCTGTCATCCTGTGAACTCCACACCAACCCTGATTATCCTTGTCTCAACCTACCTCCAAGTCACTGCCCCTCATTCTGCAACCTGATTCATCCACTGTTACTTCTAAATGCCAACGGCTTTCACCTCACCTCTTCTTTAGCTACATGTGCCTTTGGCAGTGCCATGGAGTTGTTTTGTCTTGCTTTGTTTTTCCACCAGATCCACAATCCTGGAAATCTTAAATTCCTTGACCAAACCACGTGGCACTCCAGGTCTGTCTGCAGTCAGCTTTACGCCATAGAGACCTCCAATACCATGAATTCGTCTGGGCTTCTTTTCCTTTTGAAGCCAACTTGAACCCTGTGGTTGATGACAGAAACTCCTATGCACTTTTTCTCTCCCTCATTTCTCAATGTCTTTTGACATATGTATCTCCTGCATCCATCCACCCAAATCCCAACTCTGGATCCAGGTAACTGCACAACTTTGGAGAAAAAGTCAAGCAGTCATGCAACTCTTGCAAACTTGTAATTTCAGATGCCTGCTGATTTACAATGTTGCATGAGTTTCAGGTACACAGCAAAGTGATTCAGTTACATATATATACATTTATAAATATATTCTTTTCCATTGTAGGTTATTAAAAGATATTGAGTACAGTTCCTATGCTATTCTCTCAACTCAATATCTTGCAATAACCTAGTTATCCTTGTTGGTTATCTGTTTTATGTATAATAGTATGTATGTTGGGCTTCCTTGGTGGCTCAGTTGGTAAAGAATCCGCCTACACTGCAGAAGACTGCCTGCCCTGCAGGAGAGCAGAAGACTCAGTTTCCATCCCTGAGTTGGGAAGATCCCCTGGAGAAGAAAATGGCAACCCACTACAGTATTCTTGCCTGTGAAATCCCATGGACAGAGGAGCCTGGCACGTTGCAGTCCATAGCGTTTCAAGAGTTGGGCACAACTTAGCAATTAAGCTACAAAAACCACCAGCATCTATGTTTTAAACCCAAACTCCTAATTTATCCATCCCTCACCCTTTCCCTTTGGTAGCCATAAGCTTGTTTTCTATGTCTGTGAGTCTCTTTCTGTTTTGTAAGTAAGATCATTTGCATAATTTTTTTAGATTCCACATATAAGCAGTAGCATAGGATAATTGCCTTTCTCTGTCTGACTTCACTTAGTATGATAATCTCAAGATCCACCCATGTTGCTGGCAAATGACGTATTTCATTCTTTTTAATAGTTGAGTAATATTCCATAATATCCATAAAATGCACATTACTATCCATCTGTCAGTGAACACTTAGGTTGCTTCCATGTTTGGCTATTGTAAGCAGTGCTGCTGTGCACACTGGGGTCTAGTCTGCTTCTTGCCCACAGTCTACTCCCATTTCCCTCAACATATTTTCGAACCTTCAGCACCATCCTCTCTCTTTCCAGCTCCTGCCTCCTTCCAGTCTTCAAAAGATAATTACCTTTTACACATAAAATCCAGGCCTTCTCTCTCAACTGCCATTCTCTGTTTGCTAGTTTCTTCCTATTCATGGTCATTCCTAACTTCCCTTCCTCCAGTGTTAGAGAAAAGTTGACCTCCCCCTATTTAAACCCCATGTGTCCTTAATTCCTCCTTCTACCAACACCGTGACTCTGCTCCCTCACCTCCTTTCTTGCATCTTTCTTTCCTCTCCCCTCTCTTTTTTAGCTCATTGACCTCAACACCTAACCGTAGAAAAACCTCTCCCAGACAAGAAAGAACTGACCTTCACCTCATAGTTCTCTATCTTCAATCTAACCCTCCTTTCACATCAAAATTTCTCCAAAGTGTAGCTTTAATTTCATATTTTCAGTGCCTATCAACCCACTGCATACATGACTTCTATCCCCAGATTGCTAAAATGTCAATCATCTTATTCTCAAAGCCAAGTAAGCATCTTACTGTATTTCTCTACGACACTTGATACCTACTTCCATCTTCTCAGCATTGAAACTCTTCCTTCTCCTGACTGCCCTCCCATCTCTGGCCATTTCGTGCCTCTTACTCACGATCGCCTAGTCTTTCTCCTACATTTAAATGTGTGTGTTTCTACATCTATACCAAGGCTTAACTGACTTGTTATATTTTATCCTGAGCAATCAGATTTTAGCAGTCACTTCTAACGGTTTCAGCAATTATCATATGTAAATGACTAACAAATTCATGCTTTTAGAGGTAGTTCTCTTCAGGGTCTGGATCAAATCCCCTTCTAGGATATTTCATCTAAATATCACTCGAGCACTTTTCTGAGCCACCAGGGAAGCCATATTTTATATGAATTCATATATAAGAAAGTCATATTTTATAGACTCCAAAAAGCTTTATATTCACATATCTTCAAGTAATACTCAGTTTAATAGACATTATATATAAAAATTACCCCTCTGGGAAATTTATTTAGTTTAATAAATATTTGTTGAGTACCTATGCATCAAGTATTTTTTCAGGCACTGGACAAAGATAATAAATATAGGCCAGTGGGTTAGAAAAATAGATAATTTTAATGAAATTAATCAGAGCTATGAAAAACTTTACAAAGGGTAATAGGTTATGAAAGACATGAGAGGGACCGTCAGCCAGGCAAGGATATTCAGGAAGGTCTTCCTTCCTGGTAGAAAGGACTACTCAGCTAGAACTGAAAGCAGCCTGTTTTTACTCAACCCTCTTCCACTGATAAAAGTAATTCATCTGTTACATTAATTTGTCCTTATATTCTAAATAATAAGAGTTGTTCGCGTGGTTTTTTAAAGTGACAAACAATATTTTTAATTCTCTGTTAATACTATATTGCAACCAGATGAATGTAAAAGCTTTCATTCCCACACAACTGCTTGCATGCTAGTACCTTCACCAGTTTAATGACCATTGCAATTTGAGCCTACAATCATAATGAACATGGAAAATAACATAAAGCTGATGGATGGTGCCTAATGCAAATATTTTACACTTGTTAGCTAGGTGTGTACGTCAGATAACTGTGTATTTACTACTCTCGGATCTCAATTAATTCATTCAAGATGATTGGATATTTGTGAAAATAAAAAAATGCAAACATCATAACATTACCTGATAGGATATTTCATTACCTGTAGAATGTAGGAGACATTTCGCTCATTAGCATGGTCTACTAAATTAGGCTTTTATGTTGTTAGAGTATTTGTGGCTTAGTCAAAGCTCATAAAATAGATAGTAGCCAATAATGGAGGGGAATGATTTATTGGCAAAGAGCCAAGTCTCTAAGTCCTTTTGGTTTTCTTACAGTCATGTAAACTGAAATTACTTAGACACATCTTTTCAAATTTCTCTCAGGAAAGAGAGAATAGATTGTTTAAAGTCAAAGACTGTTTTTAAAAGAATAGATGAAAATTGAAAGACCTTCAAACTTTTATACTGGTCACTAAAGCTTCATTTATATTGATCCAAGTATCAGCTGGAAACACAGATGTAACATGATTTTTTAGAGTCATTTCCCATGTGTTCCTTCTGTTATATTTGCCAGCTCTATCATCTAGATAAGGACACATTTTAAGACGGGATGAGTTATTGACTTGAGTGCATAATAGCAAACAAGACCCAAACTGGGAGTTAGTGTTCACAGCTCAACCAAGATACTGCGCTGTTATGCCCCTGTATCCCTAGTGGACAATAGCTGCGTGTGTATCTGAGCATATGAGTATTTCTGGAGGTTTCATTGACTTCCTCCAGTCTCACCAGCCTCAAACACTGGAGCACTGCCTTTGTTACACAGATGTGCAGTACAAATGGACAGATGTGCAGTACAACTGAAATGATATAGTTTCAGTTTGTAATAGATAAAAAGGTTGATAAGGAGTGAGTGACCAAGAATGAGTGTGAAATATGTAGAGAACAAACTAGCAGTTATCAGCGGGGGAAAGATAGGAGAGGGACATACAGGGGTAGGGGAGGAAAGAGTGGGATACTACGGGATTATATGAAATCATACATGTGGAACTTTCGGAAATTGTAAAGCACTATAGAATTTAAGGAACCTTTAATTTTGTATGAAAAAGAATGACTTTGAAAGTCTGAGATCATTTAAACTCAGTAAACATACGTTTTATGACATCTATAGTTTGGGAGGATTTGTCTAAAGTCAGAATATTTAATGGCTCTTAGGGCTGAAAAACCCTTTTCTTAGGGCTTTCTTTATTTTTACAGACTAGTTCATTTAAATTTTATTATAAAAAGATACTTTTATTTTAAATATAATGTAGAATATAATGAGGTACAAAGTATTATATTCTTATTCAAAAATACATTTTTAAAACACCTCATGTCTTAGAAATAATATTAAGTACCGTATGCCTTTGAAATAATAGTAGCCAGCATATGTATCATTTAGTAAAGAATTTCATAGAATGAGATAACATCTGTAACAATGTGTTTTTGATGAAAGTAAATGGACAACATTAGCCTCAATTCATGTGACTTAAGCTGCAGACTAGATTTTTAGTTTAATTTTATTTTTCTCTCCCAGCATGTGGGATCCCCGTTCCCTGGCCAGGTATCAAACCCACACCCCCTGCATTGACAGCACAGAATCTGAACCACTGGACCACCAGGGAAGTCCCCAGGATTTTTAATTTTGAAATGTCTAAGATCTTGGAAGTATCCACTGGAAGTTTCATTCTTTGAATCAAAAAATATTTATTCAATGCTTATTATACATAAAATGCTATGAGTCAGTTGTTCACACCCAGTGGCCAAAGTATTAGTTTCAGCTTTAGCTTCAGTCCCTCCAATGAATATTCAGGGTTTATTTCTTTTACGATGGACTGATTTGATCTCCGTGCAGTCCAAGGGACTTTGAAGAGTCTTATTTAGCATCACAATTCAAATGCATCAGTTCTTCGGCTCTCAGCCTTCTTTATAGTCCGACTTTCACATCCATACATGACTACTGGGAAAACCACAGCTTTGACTAGACGGATCTTTGTTGGCAAAGTAATGTCTTTGCTTTTTAATATGTGGTTTAGGTTTGTCATAGCTTTTCTTCCAAGGAGCAAGTGTCTTTTAATTTCACAGCTGCAGTCACCGTACACAATGATTTTGGAGCCCAAGAAAATAAAATTTCACTGCTTCTACTTTTTCCTCTTCTATTTGCCAGGAAGTGATGGCACTGGATGCCATGATGTTAGTTTTTTGAATGCTGAATTTTAAGCCAACATAAGCTTTTTCAAGCTCCTCTTTCACCCTCACCAGATGTCCTTTCCTATAACTCCTATGGCTTTTTCCATCTATTCTTTTAGTAAGATTTTCTTTGCTTCATAAAGTGTTTGGCATTCAAATTCTTTCCTGCTTTCTTCCTTTTTCACTTAATGAAAGTTTACTCAGTTCTTTGGAAATTGCTAGCAGAAATACAATAACTCTTCTCTTTCTATGTGTAAATAAAAGGTTGCCTGACTCAACCACCTGTGTACACAATCCCAAATCTTAAAATTTTAGGACTTAGATATCCAGTGGATGCTTCATTGATAATACATAGGCAAAGCTTATAAGAATAAACATTATTTGTATTGTTTGTTAATGTTCAGTCATAATTAGGCTTAATAAGTCCCTAAATAAGGAAGTTTTCCAAAGAGAGCTACATCGGAAATTCCAACTTAATTTGTTGGCAAAGTAATGTTTAGAATGACTGTATCAATCATATAGAAAAAATGAGGATCAGGTTTTTCTCTTAGCTAATAAAAATGTTATATTTTCAGCTTAAATGAATTTTCCTTTCTACTTACCTTTTTTTTTTTTTCAATGTTTAGGGAACAAGTTTAACATCCTGCCATTTACTGTTTCAAACCAGTTTCATAGATCAGCCTTATTTCTTGGTACAAATAAGTGAGTGCCATTAAATGAATCCTGTGTTCAGACTTCAAAGCAATCAAACTTGACAACGATTGCAGCTGCTCACTGTCCATAGCTGACCTTACAATACTGGGTAATAATGGATACCATTTAATGGACTTTTAATTTTCCTATATTTTAAGGAGTTATAAGGACTAAAACAAGGAAGGCAAAGAATTATAGTATTCCAGAATTTAGAAAAATACATAATTAAGTGTGAAATACTCAGTTATAAGTAGAATTAAATCTTCTGCTGAATATGTTAACAATAGATTTTTCATTCAGTAATTTAATATAAATTCCTGAATCTTTTTAGAGTAGGATGTATCTTTGCCTTTATTTTTTAAAACTATATACATTGGAGAAATTTAACAACACTTGAGGCAACAAACCATGATCATTATAAACATAAGTTCAGATCTTTCTTAGGAAATTGTTGTGCAAAATCCAGATGATCATCATATAAGACCCACTGAAAGACTGTTAGATGTAACAAGATAATTTAGAAAGGAGACTTGTTGCAAAATAAATATCAAAATCAGTAATATTTCCATAGAAGTGTACTAATCAAAAAAATAATGGAAAAATTATTCTTCCATTCATGTTAACAACAAATACATATAAAAGAGTCAGAAATGAATACAACAAGCAAGACACAGGCATTTATGAAGAAAAGCAGAAAACTTCCCCAAGGAATATGAAAGAAGACTAGAAAATAACTGACTTATTTCTGGCTGGTGATATCTAATAGTCAATATTTCCTGATTTAATATGTGGATTGATGTAATTTTTATCACACTTAAAATGGAATTTTATTTATGTCTTTACAAAGTAATTTTAAGTTCACCACAAAGAACAATGAGCTTGCAAAACCTCTGTGTACGCTCATGAGTGCACATGTGTGTGTGTATAGAGATAGAGAATTGAATTTTTATATTTAAAGTATGTCTTATAAAGCTAAAGCAACTAACAAAATATACTATGCTAAGCCAATTCAGTTGCATCTAACTCTTTGCCACCCTATGTACTGTGGCCCGCCAGGCTCCTCTGTCCACGGGATACTCCAAGCAAGAATACTAGAATGGGTTGCCATTTCCTTCTCCAGAAGCAAATATTCTAGTGCAGTGTTATAGAGACTGAACAATGACTACATTAGAAAGTCACCAATCTACACACTTTATGTAAGAATTAATATATGGTAAAGGTAGTATTTTGAATCAGGAAATAGCAAACTACTCACTAAATTGTACTGGCACAATTCAAAAAGGTTACCATTATCCTCATTTTCAAATGGGGGAACCAAAGCACAGAGAAGTTAGGTAACCTGCTTAAAGTCACACAGCTAGCATACAGTAGATTTAGGACTCAAACTCAAGCAGATTGACTCCAGAACCCATGGTTTTGCTATTACACTGTCTCTTCCTAATACTTGACTTTTCTAACAACCTTATTTTAGAAATAAGAAAACTGAAGAACAGGAAAATAAAGGAACCCCCTAAAATCATGTATCTGAAGTATTCCAGAAATAGTTTTGGAATTTGAATTCAGGCCATCAAGATAGTTATATAATTTTTCAGAATATTTTGTACTCATTAAATCTGAGTTTTTAAAAAGTCTAGCTCTTTTAAAGTGGTCATATCATTTTTCTAAAATAGTTTCATCAATTACATAAGCTATCAAATGTAGTGTTATTTCTAGTGTTTGGATAAGAAACTGTGAGAAAGAAGAGGTGTCTCTCATCAAATATTACCTTCCAAAAATAATTCTATTTGTCTGTGTATTTGTGTAGGCATCTGTCTATCTGTATACCTACTTACCTATTTGGGGCTTCCCTGGTGGCTCAATGGTAAAGAATCCTCTTGCCAAGCAAGAAACACTGGTCCAGTTCGGGAAGATTCCCTGGAGAAGGAAATGGCTACCCACTCCAGTGTTCTTGCCTGGGACATCCCATGATAGAGGAGCCTGGCGGGCTGTAGTCCATGGGGTCACAACGAGTCAGACACGGCTTGGCGACTAAACAACAACAGCCTAGCTATCTACCCACCTACCCATCTTTATCAGTAAATTGTGCACAAAACTAACATCTAATCAGTTTAAAGAGAGTTAATTCTTTGACTATGGGTAAAATGTTCTGTTTTTCATTATCTAGTTTTAGTTAATATATGGTAAGCCGCTTCAGTCATTCAAATAAATATCCCAAACTTCTACCCAAAGGCTGGTTAATTTTAAATACTGAATAAGTTTTTAAGTACAAATGAGATATTTTGGCAAAATATGTTTCTCTCATTCAGTCCCTTCTCAGTTTAAACATAGCATTTACTTCTAAATTACTACAGAATTTTGGTGTGACTTCATGAAAAAATATTCCATAGGGCAACCCTTGTTTTGCCTTCTCCAAAGCGTTAAGCATCTTGAATTCAAATTCTTGGCTAAAAGTTAATTTTTTAAGAAACTACATGTATTTATGTCTATCTAACAGAAAGATTTTGAGGACATATTATGCACCAGGCATGTTGCTGGATCCTAAGGATAAGAAAAGACATATAATGAGATCTCTGATCATTAGAAGCCCACAGAGCACAAAGGCTGGTGATATTCACATTCAATGAGAGAGCACATGAGAATATTTAGTTCAGTGTTCGCTGCATACAAGGCATTCAGTGTGTCATAAGAAATAATCAGAGTATAACACAGTAATGATTACCTTATGGACTTATACAGAAATTACATTCAGCATCCTCTTGGTATTTGAAATTATTTTCCAGAACACAAAATTCCAAGAGATTAAACTAAAAAATGTTTTGATTTCAAGAAATATTATCTCTTATATCTACATGCATCTGACATATCAATTTTAATACACTATAACACATTTAGGGGAGAAAAACAATTAATGCCATATTCAGTGAAAGGCAGCTGATTGTTAGAAGCAAACTCAGAGTAACCTCAATTATTTTAGCTATTTCGCTTTTATCCTAATGCTAATATGTGAACTGAATTGTTTTAAATGGTTTGAAAGCAAAGAGGTGATTGTTTTGCCACGGATTCAGGGAATCACGGTTTATTGGCCAAGTCACTGACCTTCCAAGATCCTGAGCTAAAATCCCATTAGCACAAGTTGTTTTAATGTGAACTTGATACAGTAACTCCAAACCTGAGAGAGGAGATGTGAAAGGCACCTTTCTAAAAAACAATTGATTTGCTTCATTTCATTGAAATGGCTAATGCTTTGATGGTTCATATTTACAATGGCTTGTCCTGCTCTTCAAAGGAGTTGATATGTTGGAGTCTTTAACACCATAAACTTGATCAGAACTTCCTCAGCAATAAACAGACTGAATGGAAGGGGAGTGCCCCTCCTCACCCGGCCTCTGGAGCACATTTGCTTACCAATTTGTAGCTAAAGACATTGAGAATGGTGTTCTTCATGCTCAACTGCTCCAGGTAGTTGAAAAGAGTTCTGGGAAACTCAATATGCAAACTGGTTTGGAAGCCTGAAAGATTGCAAAGAGAAGAACATTTGACCTTCCTTAGTAAAAGGCTGTTGCTCAGTTATAGTCACTCTTATGTATGGAATTTTGGTAGTGTTCATAAAACCCACAGAGAAAGTCTATTTCCCTGTAAGTTGCTTCGTAAACAACTCAGAAAACCAACAAGCTGGGATGCTAGTTTATACGTTTTTTCTTTAAATGCCAGAGATGTGTCAAACTTCACAGAGACTTGTGTTGAATCCCACAGTTGTTAAGGACAAGAGAAACGGAGAACGCTGAGGCTGAAACGTGTGTGTGTGTGTGTGTGTGTGTGTGTGTGTGTGTGTGTGAACTCAGGTGTGGCTTACTATAGCCACCAGGGTCCTCTGTCCTTGGGATTTCCCAGGCACACTGGAGTGGGTTGCCGTTTCCTACTCCAGGGGATCTTCCCAACCCAGGCATCAAACCCTAGTCTCTTGTGTCTCCTGCATTGACAGGCAGAGTCTTTACCGTTGCGCTGCCTTAGCAGCTTAGCAGCTACTAAAGGGCCTGACTATGTTGCTTTGTTTATTCTTTTCAATTCCACTCTTTTGGAGATGCCAGGGTCAGTGCAATTTTTTTTTTACCCCATTTTTAGTGTATTTCTTTGGCAATTACCTATTTCTTTTCATAATGAAAAATAACTTCACTCATAAGTTCATCATAAAAATGATAGTGAGGGACTTCGCTGGCAGTCCAGTGGTTAAGACTCAGTGCTTCCATCATAAAGGGCATGAGTTCAATCCCTGGTCAGGAAACTAAGATCCAGCATGCTGCTTGGCCAAAAAAAAAAAAATGATAGCAATCATAGAAATACCATGATTAAAGGTAATAGTCATTTGTGCAGGAGATAAAAAATGAGATAAAATGATTTTACTTATGGATTTCTTTACTTTTAATTTCAGTAAAAATAAGCAGCTAGAGATTGTGTAACTCATTTGGAAAACAAATCTAATCTTGTAAGATGGATCAAAAGCTATGATATGAAGTCATTCATTACCATGGGAACATTACCAAAGAGGAGTTATATCTACTAAAAAGCAAAATCACTGTTTAAATAAAATTAAGCCATAAAGTTGGAAACTTATTTCATTATTTCAATGAATGTTATGTATATACATATATGTATGTATATATTTAAGAATAACAAGTGTTGCTTTCCTATGTATCCAATATCCCAACTGTGTATCCTATGTATCCAATATTAATTGTCCAGCAATTTATAAAATCAAAAAATTAAAAATCTTATGTTAAAATGCTTTAATGTGTACTATTATATGTATTGATCAAAATGTGCAAATAATTTCTCCCTCAATTTTCTTGTTTGGGAGCTTAACTGCCAATTAAATGAGCAAATACGTAAATAAAAAGTTAAAAGGATAATTAATTAAAACTAAAGTATCCATAGTGATTTAGTAATCCAAGTATTTCAGAATATGTAGACACAGACAAATAATATTAATATAATGAAAACTTAATCTGAGGTCTCCAACTATTTATCTATTGTATGTATATGTGTATTTATCTACTTTGTATCTCTCAACTTGATAAGTAATAATTCGACAGAAAAATCATGGAAATCCTCTTTCATTTCAACAATGGTTTCTACTCTCAGCAAAAATGCTCAAGAAAATTCTAAATACACTTCTGAGTATTTCCCAGGCTTGCCAATCCACACTTCAGGAGTTAGTTATTTCTCCTGTGTCTGTCTCAACTAGAAAATTAGGCTAAAATCCTTCCTTCTCCAGCAATAACTTGTATAAAATTCTCCAGTTAAAAATTACATATCAGCACAAAATAATGCCAGTTCTCTTTTTTGTTTGAAGAAGAATTCATATGAAACTCAGTCTTCACAGTTGCGAATGAAAGATGGAAATTTAAAGAGAGTAGTAACCTATAGCTGTGAAATCCCAGAGGCAATGAAATCCAATCAGACAAGGGAAGAGTTAAAATATGAGAACTCTCCAAAGCTTAGATGACTTTGGAAACACAGATCAAAAACAAAGAGACGGAAAGTATAATTAACTCCATTACTGCTCAGTCAAATGAAAACAGCCATGACATTCTTTCTTATTTATGACACCAGCAAATAGCTCAATTCCACCCTGGATATTGCTGTAGGACAGCACTGGTTCCACAGCAGGTGAAACAGAAACAAGCTGCTAAAATTTATGTCACTAGATCATCTTATAGATAGAAGATTTATGCAGAAGTCCCATAAAAAATAAGTAGCTTTTGTATCTTCTTATAACAATTCTTGTTCTCGAGCAAACCAAAGTCTATACACGGAAAGCTGTGATTTTCTCAAGTGCACTTAGAATTATGAAAAGCCTATTTGCTTAAATATATATTTTTTCTCAGATACTGGGATTTACCAACAATGGTAATAAAATTTTTGCATCATCGAGCCATCTGTTAACATTTATGAAATATTTTCATTTCTGAGTTGTGCTCCTTAGCACATTGGAAAATTCTTCAATGTGGTATATAATCACCACCGAACAGAAGGTCTAACAGGAGGAAGGACGAAGGGAATATTCAGGTCACTCACAGCGTTTCTTCCTGGGACGTCTTCTGTACCTCCATTATTAAGTTCTGGCCAGATCTTACCTTCTTGATCACTTTGGTATTTCCACTGCTCGCATGAGTGCTCATTTGTGTCCAACTCTGCAACCCAATGGACTGTAGCTCACCAGTCTCCTTGGTCCATGGGATTTTCCAGGCAAGAATGCTGGAGTGGGTTGCCATTTCCTTCTCCAGGGGATCTTCTCAACCCAAGGAGCAAATCTGTGTCTCCTGCACTGGCAGGCGGATTCTTTACCTCCTGGGAAGTTAGGATAGTATATGTTAATAGCATGTAAGAGGTATTTGTCTACAAAGAATTTCACTGTGCATATTCTACTCAGATTCTCTTATATTTTTTTGTATCTATCTTAAGTGCCTGGGACAGTTACCTTATTTACAATAGATGTAAAATGTTTAGGTGATTGCCTGATTTCCTGAGTTAAATACTTTTACAGAGATCTTAAATCTTTTCCTCACTGCTGTGGGAATATGAATGGTTACAATCCATTTGGATAGCAATCTGTTTTTTACACTTATGGTCAAAAATATTCAATGACAGCACATAGTTTGTTAAAACAAAACAAAAAAAGATTAGAATGGATACATAGTGGTATATTCATAGAAGGCAATGTTGTAGACCAGTGAAAAAGTATCAACTAGCCCTCTACAGGTTACCACCCAGACTCTCTCAAATAGGATGTTGGGAGTATAAAAAAAAATCATTTATTTAAAAGTTTTAAAGCATGAAAGCAATACTATCTATTTTATTATACACCACACACTGCAATTATTTTTTAAATGCATGGAAATGAGAAGAGTTACATTCAGTAGAGTACTTGCCTTGGGGTAAGAAAAAATATTACAGTCAAGAAGAGTACACAGGAATGCAGAACACTGGGGAATCCAAATGTATAGGTAGTGTTTTACTTTTTAAACTGGATGTTGATAACATGAGATTTTTTATTATTGTCATTCTCTTCACCTTTCCATAAATCTGAAATAGTTTTTAAAAGAATAGGAAAATAACATTATAAGGCAATAATCTACCATGGGACAAATATCCTAATTAGATTCTTTTTCTTTTTGCCATCTCAGAATTTTTAAGGAAAATACTGTTCTGAATAGAAATGATAGGTTGACATGAGGCACCATTTAAATCAAGCATGACAAAGGGACATGAACCCCAGAGCCAACAAGAAAAGATATGAAACCTTATGAAGCAAAGAAAACATACTCTCTTCAACCACTCACTAGGCTTCCCCAGTGGCTCAGCAGTAAAGAATCCACCTGCCAATGCAGGAGACATGGGTTCAATACCTTGGTTGAGAAGATTCCCTGGAAAAGGGAATGGCAACCCACTCCAGAATTCTTGCCTGGAGAATTTCATGCACAGAGGAGCCACGTGGTTGCAAGAGTTGGACATGACTTAGCAACTAAACAACATCAAAATATATAAACATAATGGCCAGGAAGCCATCAAACACTTCCTGTCAGCTACCTCAAAAAGTTGCTCAAATTCTTTCTATAAAGTGGGTGAATACCTAAGTCATTATCCAAGTAATATAGTATCAAAACTTTAATGTATATACTCTTAGTCTCAGAAATTCTATTCCTATATATATTTGTGCTAAGAAATAATGGTAAATACGCTCTCAAGGGATATTTCAAAGGAAGTTCATCCTTGCAATGCATATGAAAGCAAAAAAAAAAAAAGAAATCAATATTCATCAATAAAGGATTGATTTTCTTAAATTATGATATATTCTTGCAATATAATGCACTCAATCTATACTTATTTACATGGAAGATTAACACAGTTACATTGAAAAGGCAAGCTGCAAAACAATATGTGCATATGATCTTGTTTTTGTAAAAAGTAAAAATGTATAAACAGGGCCATAGAATACAGTTTGGGAGGCTCTCCCCTACAATGTTACTTCCCAGAAGAGATTATTTCTAATAGCTTGATGTAAGGAGTACCTCCTCTGTTGATCTGCCATCATGATTCTCTGTTCTTAGCTTTCATAAAAATATAATATATATTCATTTACTTTCTTGCCTAGTTGTTGTGTCTTTCACCAATTTGACGCTAAGGGCAGGAATCACATTTGCATTAGTTACTCAGGACCAAATGGTACAGAATATGTGTGAAATGCTTGTTGAGCTAGGGCCACACAAATTTGTTTCCAGATGAGTTTTCACTTTCTGCTTTCTACTTTCATCCACTGTTTCAGCTTTCACAAGGAGAAGGGTGGGTATTGCTGGTATAATTATAGGAAAAAAAAACCAGTAAAGCTATTTTTATTATGATAAGGCCAATCAATCAATTGATCAGTCTAGCAATGCAGAGGCAGTGCAGATGAAATTTAAAATGCTGCTGATCTTGCATTCACAAGACTTGAGTCTGCAGCCTGTCTTCTAGCTCAGGCACTTACTGACTAGGGTATCAGTCTCTTAAACCTCACCCAGGCTCTTTTCATTCTTACTCTCATTGGGAAAAAGAATTGTTTCCGCATGTATTTGCAGAGCAAAGAGCTAGGCTACCTGTCTCCAGGAAGCTGCAGGGTCTTTCAGTGCTCAGGGCTCTAGGTGGACCGGAAAGTACTGAAGAGCAGAGACTACAGAGGCAGGACTGCTGAGGATTTGGTTTGTGGGTGTTTTTGTTCCTTTTGGTTTCAGAATGTCAGAGGGAGGTGGAGGCCATAATTTAGAGGGTTGCAAAGCCTCTCAGTCTTCTCAAAGAGAACAGATTGACCTACCCCATCCTTCCACTGTCAAAGGAATAGTCACTCCATAAATATTTGTTGCAAAAAAGAATGAATATTGAACACGTAAAACATTCTTTTTCATTGGTCTTTCTGCCGCAGTAAAAGTCCTAAAAGTCATTACTAGAAAAAAAAATGTAAGATTTGATGAATATTGAGTTTAGGGAAGAAAAAAAATATATTTATAAATTAATTTGTTTTCAATATAAGACCTTGTATGTGAGGTTCCAACACAGTGAATTTTTACAGTGAAGCTATAAACTCTAAAATGGGAATTATGAACGTGGACACTATAATTTATAATACTTGCATAGCTTTCAATTATTCAGGTGCTCAAAGCCCAACAAATTGAATAATGAACAGGGGTAATGAATTGAACACTGAGAAGATGATAACAGAAAACACTGGGAAGTCACCACAGAGAAATTCACATAACAGAAGTAGTCCTGAAAGAAACACACTTGTTTGAAGGACACATTTTTTTTTTCCTTTCAAGCCGAAACATTTACAGAACAGTAATGCAAGTAGGAATTGCTTTCAAGAAATACCTGTTAAAGCTAGAAAGCTGCTAAAATCGTATATTTCAGATGACCAAACAGAGAATTAGAATCATAAATTGGCCTGTAACATTCTCAGAGAGCACGGTTCTCTATTTCATTATTTTTAACCACATGCAGAAGGGGGAAATGCAGTCATATAAATTATCAAGCACCATTGCTTTAGATTTAGGCTGCAAAATATGTTGATATTCCACAGATCCGAAAGCATGGGGTTCTTAACAGTATTTCATATAACACTGCAGATAAGAAATTTAAATAATGAAATGGCCTCTGACCCCGCTGTTCTGACCCGGGCTGGATGATGCATGCTCGTGTCTACAGGTGAAGGTTCTTAGTAGGAAGGAAGCCTGCCAAGCCTGGTACCCAGTGATACTGCAGATCCATGTGGGTACAAAGTGCAGCTAGCCAAAATCATGGAAAGATCAGAATTTAATACAACTAACTAAAATCAATAAAAATGAACGCTGCCCCATACCCTCAACCCCCACCACTGTCACAAAGCTACTCAGTCCTCACGGTCATCATTTTCCTAGATAAAGGATATTTATCAAAGCAACTTAGAAGTCATCTGTCTTCTAGAATATTGCAAGCCAGGAGCTAATACTGTATAGTGAATAGCCTATGCCCAGTGAGGTCAACATAATTGGTTTCAAGCCTCAGCTTTGTTGTTTTTTACATGTGTTTTAGGCAAACTTTTTAACCTTCTAATATTCAGTGATTATTATTCTATTATTACTATTATTATTCTAATATTATAATGCAGATAATAACAGTACCTGCTTCTCCAGATCATTGGGAGTATTAAATAAGATAATATATGCAAAACATTTAGTATAGTTCCTGGTCATAGTTGGCCTTCCCAGATGGCACTAGTGGTAAAGAACCCGCCTGCCAATGCAGGTGTAAGAGATGTGGGTTTGACCCCTGGGTTGGGAAGATCCCCTGGAGAAGGGCTTGGCAACCCACTCCAGGATTCTTGCCTGGAAAACCCATGGACAGAGGAGCCTGGCGGGCAGCAGTCCACTGGGGTCACAAAGAGTTGGACAGTACTAGAAGGCAATGGCACCCCACTCCAGTACTCTTGCCTGGAAAATCCCATGGACGGAAGAGCCTGGTAGGCTGCAGTCCATGGGGTCGCTGAGGGTCGGACACGACTGAGCGACTTCACTGTCACTTGTCACTTTCATGCATTGGAGAAGGAAATGGCAACCCACTCCAGTGTTCTTGCCTGGAGAATCCCAGGGGCGGGGGAGCCTGGTGGGCTGCCGTCTATGGGGTCGCACAGAGTTGGACACGACTGAAGCGACTTAGCAGCAGCAGCAGCAGGAAGTATTGCCTCTTCTTACTGGCTAATGCTGCATTGGCAAAGTTGTTTCAATGTATCTGAGACAGTGGTACCTGGAACCTATAAATATGAGTTGTACCATTCACAAGAACTATTCAAATGATCATTCTGGGCTTGAGCCTTTCAGTGGCATCTATTGCTACTGTACCCTTAGAAACAGTTTTCCAACAGCAATACAAAAACGTTCACATGGAAATGAATGCTTATTTACCTCTCACAATTGTTTTGATGGATAGACAAAAGGGACTCATCAACTCAATAAGAATTGTCCAATATGTGTTACATTTGTTAAACTGTCATGCCTGTACAATTTGAGTTTCATTATTAAGATCCTAAAATATTGTTCTACCCCATGGAAATCATGATAATTATCCCAAATCTGTCCAGGAACTACAAGATTGACAGGGTACAACTCTAAAACTAGCTCTGCTACTTGGAGAATGTCACAGAAAATCCTCAGGAGTATTTCACCACTCAAAATATAATTTAAAAGTACTGAGGTGCTTTCGGATTTTTTCTCAGATCCAAATGTAAACCTACTAGAAGATCTGGAGGAATTTGCTTTTTGTTTTTGGCCACTAACTAATCAAGGGAAAGTGGGAATTTGCAAGAACCTTAAAGATCATCTATTGTGACCACTTTGTGTTAAAAAAAAAAAAATGAGGAAATAAGAATCAAGAGAGGAAGCTATGGGGAACTCCTTGGTGGTCCAGTGGGTAGAGCTCCATGACACCACCACAGGGGGCACGGGTTCGATCATCGGTCAGGGATTAAGTTCCCACTAGCCCTGTGGCATGGCCAAATAAATAAATAAATAAAAATGACCTAGCACTTAGCATTCATTACATAGTGGTCAGCTTCCATGTTTGTGAAATGGGAATAATATAATAATAATAATATTTTTTAAAAAGAGGAAGCTGTGTTTCAAGGAGCCAAGATTTAGATGGAATTTTTTTTGTGTGGGCTGAAGGCATATTTTCAGTGATGTGGGTGACTGCTGCAATACCCAGGAAACTCCATACATGGAGAGTTCATACTATAGAACACAAAGTATAAATTGTTATTTATCATTTTTGTTTGATAGTCCCAATAATAATTTAATTGCCCTTTATATGTTAACACAAATATATATTCTTCAGTTTCTTTAAGATAAAGCATGACACCTGCTCCACAGAACTCTCTTTATATACAGCATTTACATGGAGGCATACATCAAGCATTTCATTTTTCCTCTTGTTATTTCTATTTCTGAAGTCTCCAATTAAACTGTTAAGATATTAGGTTCAGAAACCTCTTTCCCCATTTTTAATCACCAACAACATATGGGGTATGCTTGTGATAAGTTCCCGTGATACACCACCACCAATGAACGCGTTCTAAAGAGAAGCATTTAAACTATTAAAGCCAATGGGCTATGAATTCAGAATTCTTAGAGGTCTTGGGGGAAAAAAATTTTTTTTGTTTAAGGGAGACCTGAACAACCAAAGGACAAGAATTCACAATATGACCTTGGGTAAGTCAATTAACCTCTTTGGACCTGGGTTTCTTCACCTGTAAGGGGAAGAAGCTGGCCAGTGAGATGTCTAAAGAGCCTTCCAGGTCTCGCCATTCCACAGCCCTGTGTCACTTCATTACCGCGGTCTCTCTGTACCGTGTTGGGTTATAGCCTTCACCCCTGCTAATAGCCGTTCAATCTTACTTCTAAAAGCCAGATCCCGCCGGGGTCGCTGGTGGCGGAGGTTGCACTGCTTGTTTCTAAAGCGCAGTGGAGAACTCAGCGATGGGGAACAGATGAGGATAGATGCCCCTGTTACAGCCGCAGCTGGGAAGCAATCTCCACCTTTGTGCAGAGGGGCCCTTTGCTTCAGGGCTGGGGGCACTGGGAGACGCTGGGAAGGAAAGCAACCACTGGCAGGACGATGCCAGCATGACAGCTTCGTGTTTGGGGATGTCTTTTGCTAGCAGATCACTCCTCTCTAGTGATGATTTTGGTCTTATTAAAAAAAAAAAAGAATGTGTATCTGTCCAATCTGATAGAGGCTTCCTTCCCATTTGGCAAATCACAGAAATGGGTCCTGTGAAATCAGGCAAGTAGAAAATCTCCCCTCTGACCCCATCCCTGGCTCCTAGCTCCAACTGAGATAAACAGCCAGCCTCACGAGTTTTTTGCTCTACCCTCCAGAGACTCTCAGAGTGTATAGAGAATAAAAAGAAGTAAAACTTCTCTCCCAAGTCATAAAACTGGCATGAATCGAATGCCTCCACAGCAGAGAAGCAAAAAAGGAGAGAAGGAAGTTGGTTTAAGCAACAGTAATGTGAATATTCAACCCAAATAAATCTTATTAGATGAGGAGAGAATAAATGAAACAGCCAGAGGCAAGCAAAACAGGAAGACGCTAGAGCTGAATTCAAGAAGTTGAGGATAAAGTTCGCTGGCAAAGTAGGGTTACAAATAAATAACAGTTGCCTCCTCAGACAAATATAATGACTCACCCAAAAGCCTAGAGATAAAAGAGTCCAAGTAGAAAATTACCGGAAGTGACAATCTCCTCACCACCATGACATGATAAAGATTGTGTCCTTCCTAAACCCCCAAAGCTTCCCCATTAAGACATTAATGATATGATTGGATATTGGTTGTTCAGTCATTAATAATGCTGACCAATTAGCTGCAAGAATAAGCAAGGCCTTAGAAAAGCATGCCTATTTGAGAGAAAGGATAAAAGAAAATCTCTTAGTGATATCAGTTTCAAAATTGAACAATTCCAAATGATCCCTCCTGTTCCTTTTGAAGATCACCAACTTGTTTGGAAACGTTTTTGTGTGTGTTTTTGTTTTTAATTTAATAAAAGGTTAGGAATCTCCTTGCTCATGTCCTGAACATTTTTTACCCTGTTATCTTTGTTATTATTCATTCATTCATTCTCTTATTCTCTCATTCTCACAATGAAACTTGAGGAGACAAAAATAATAATTAATGTAGGATTCCTATCCTTTACTAGATTTATCAAGTCTATATCTCACTCAGACAGCAGAAGGTTAGAATACTAGCTCTTTTTATAAGCCAGCTGTGGGCAAGCATACTCTTCAAGCTTAACTTTCTTCAAAAATAAAAGCTTCAAGCTTCAGTTTCTTTAAAATAAAAATAAGAGCAAATTTCTAATAGTGTTTTTTCATTAATTTTTAAAAGAGTGTAGTTGCTTTACAGTGTTGTATTAGTTTCTACTGTACAGCAAAGTGAATCAACTATACATATGTCTCCTCTTTTTTGGATTTCCTTTCCATTTAGGTCACCATAGAGCATTAAGTGGAATTCTCCAGGCCAGAATATTGGAGTGGGTAACCTTTTCCTTTTCCAGGGGATCTTCCCAACCCAGGGATCGAAGCCAGGTCTCAGAATGTTCAAAGTACTGCACGATTGCACTCATCTCACATGTTAGCAAAGTAGTGCTCAAAATTCTCCAAGCCAGGCTTCATCAGTACATGAAATGTGAACTTCCAGATGTTCAAGCTGGATTTAGGAAAGGCAAAGGAACTAGAGATCAAATTGTCAACATCTGTTGGATCATAGAAAAAGCAAGAGAGTTCCAGAAAAGCATCTATTTCTGCTTTATTGACTATGCCAAAGCCTTTGTGTGGATCACAGCAAACTGTGGAAAAGTCTTAAAGAGGTGGGAATACCAGACCACCTTATCTGCCTCCTGAGAAATCTGTATGGAGGTCAGGAAGCAACAATTAGAACCAGACAATGAAACAACAGACTGGTTCCAAATTGGGAAAGGAGTATGTCAAGGCTATATATTGTCACCCTGCTTATTTAACTTCTATGCAGAGTACATCATGAGAAATACCAGGCTGGATGAAGCACAAGCTGGAATCAAGATTGCCAGGAGAAATATCAATAACCTCAGATATGCAGATGACACCATTTTATGGGAGAAAGCAAAGAAGAACTAAAAAGCCTCTTGATGAAAGTGAAAGAGGAAAGTGAAAAAGCTGGCTTAAAGCTCAACATTCAAAAACAAAGATCATGGCATCTGGTCCCATCACTTCATGACAAATAGGTGGAGAAACAATGGAAACAGTGACAGACTTTATTTTGAGGGGTTCCAAAATCACTGCAGATAGTAATTGCAGCCATGAAATTAAAAGATTCTTACTCCTTGGAAGGAAAGTTATAACCAACCTAGACAGCATATTCAAAAGCAGAGACATTATTTTGTCAAAAAAGGTCCGTCTAGTCAAGGCAATAGTTTTTCTAGTCGTCATGTATGGATGTGAGAGTTGGACTGTGAAGAAAGCTGAGTGCAGAATTGATGCTTTTGAACTGTGGTGTTGGAGAAGACTCTTGAGAGTCCCTTGGACTGCAAGGAGATCCAACCAGTCCATTCTGAAGGATATCAGTCCTGGGTGTTCATTAGAGGGACTGATGTTGAAGCTGAAATTCTAATACTTTGGCCACCTAATGCAAAGAGCTGACTTATTTGAAAAGACCCTGATGCTGGGAAAGACTGAGGGCAGGAGGAGAAGGGGATGACAGAGGATGAGAAGGTTGGATGGTATCACTGACTTGATGCACATGAGTCTGGGTAAACTCTGGCAGTTGATGGACAGAGAAGCCTGGCATGCTGCAGTTCATGGGGTCACAAAGAGTCAGACATGACTGAGTGACTGAACTGAACTAAGCTGAGAGCACTGAGTAGGGCTCCCTGAGCTACACAGTAGGTTCTCATAAGTTATCTATTTTACACATAGTATCAATAGTGTATTTATGTCAATCCCAATCTCCCAATTCATCCCACCCCTCCTTCCCCCCTTGGTGTCCATATGTTTGTTGTCTACATCTGTGCCGGAGAAGGCAATGGCACCCCACTCCAGTCCTCTTGCCTGGAAAATCCCATGGGCGGAGGAGCCTGGTGGGCTGAAGTCCATGGGGTCTCGAAGAGTCGGACACGACTGAGCGACTTCCCTTTCACTTTTCACTTTCATGCATTGGAGAAGGAAATGGCAACCCACTCCAGTGTTCTTGCCTGGAGAATCCCAGGGACGGTGGGCTGCCGTCCATGGGGTTGCACAGAGTCGGACACGACTGAAGTGACTTAGCAGTAGCAGTAGCAGTGTCTCTATTTCTGTTTTGGAAATAAGATCATCTATACCATTTTCAGATTCCACATGTGTTATTATACAGTATTTGTGTTTTTTTTCTTTCTGACTTACTTTACTCTTTATGACAGTCTCTAGGTCTACTTATGTCTCTACCAGTGACCCAATTTTGTTTCTTTACATGGCTGAATAATATTCCATTGCATATATATAACACAATTTCTTTATCCATTCACCTGTCAATGGACATCTAGGTTGCTTCCATGTCCTGGATATTTAAATAGTGCTGCAATGAACACTTGGGTACATGTGTCTTTTTGAATTATAGTTTTTTCTGGGTATATGTCCCATAGAGGGATTGCTGGGTTATATGGTAGTTTTATTTCTAAGAGTGTTGTACATGAAATACCTGGAATAGTCCTTGGTTCACAATGGGAGCTTAATAAATAAAAAGTTATTTTAATTATTTATTTAATGAAAATAAAATTTCATTATTATTAATTTAATTATTTTGTAGTGTACTATTAGCTACCTTCCAACTGTGTACAGAATTCAACTTTAATGAAGTTTTCAAGCACAAGGGAAGAGGTTATATTACATCCATAATAAATCATCATGGTTTTCTTATCAGTTTCAAAACTGCAAAATCATTGGAACAAGAAGTGTTACACTTAGCTGAAACTATTCAGGTAGTCTGTCACCAACAGGAACATTAAAGACAAATTGTCAGGAACAATAATACTTGTTATCATTTATTGAGCTCTTACTATATATAAGGTCCATGCTAAGGAATTGATATGAATTGCTTCCTTTCATCCTTTACAAAACCCCCTATGGAACTGGTATTTTATCCCTATTTTTCAGATGAAGAACAGAGATGCTATGGGGAGTTGCCTGTAAAGAATGCATTATCTTGTCCAAATTTACATACCCAGTAGGTGAATAAACCAAGGTATGAAACCACATCCTTCTGATGACAAAGTTTTACGCTTGTACACAGTATAGGATGTCTAGTTTTCTTCTTAAGAATTGCAGCATTTTAGAAATTCAGAGGAGAAAGGAATTTGAGTCTTCCCCAAGAGACCATCTTTTGAGAAAAAGAATTCTCTCAATCTAGTAAAATGCTTATGGAGCCCAAAACACACTGCTTGTGTTTTAATATTAGTGTGATCATTGTCTAGCTGGGTGATCTTGGGCATATAACTTCTCTGTGCCTTGGTATCCATCTTCAACATAGGGTAATGACATAATAATAATACATATTTCATGACGTTATGAAGATTAATTAATATAAGAATGTTAAGAACAGCGTCTGGCACAGAATAAATGCTCAACAAATGTTAGCTGTTGTCATAGTCACTTTGGGTTGCTATAACAAAATACCATAGACGAGTGCTGTGCTGTGCTCAGCCGTGTCTGACTCTTTGCGACCCCATGGACTGTAGCCCACCAGGCTCCTCTGTCCACGGGATTTCCCAGGCAAGGATACTGGAATACGTTTCCATTTCCTTCTCCAGGGGATCTTCCTGACCCAGGGATCGAACCCATGTCTCTTGTGTCTCCTGCGTTGGCAGGCGGATTCTTTACCACTAGCGCCACCTACTGTGGAGTGCTATAACAAAATACCATAGACAGTGGCTTAAACAACCAACATATATTTCTCACAGTTTTGGAGGCTGGCAAGTTCAAGGTCAGAGCGCAGGCAGGTTCAGTGTTAGGTCAGTATTTTCTTCTTGGCTTGCAGACTTATTGCTCTATCCTTGCATGATAAAGAGAGGGCTCTTTTCTCTTCTTCACAATGGTGAGTACCTAGGGTCACACAACTTGCAGGGAGCAGAGCCCAGTTTGACTCCAGCATCTTTGCTCTTAAATGCCACACCATAGTGCCCTTTTATAATTAAAGAGACAGCCTAAGTCTCTGACAATTCAATGGCTGTTCGTATAAACTATAACTGATGAGGATATTCAATGAGTTCTGGATGGCACTGTCTAGAAATTTGGTTGTCACATTCATGAGCATTTCCTCAGTGAGAAATAACAGTTGCTGAACCTCTGTCTCACCAAGGATTAGAAATTCATGGCACCAAACCGTTGCACTGCCCAGTCCAATAACTTAAGCACATCAGCTGGCTGGGTTTACACAGAGCAAGCAACTTGCTGATTTACTGGTCTTTTCACACATCAGTGAATCGTTTGGTGTATGAAGCCATAACATGATTCGAAGGCATTGATAGAGCTTGTTTGGAGAGGCACAGATACCTTCTGTTTGGTGGGGGAAATATGTATAGGTAGTCTAAATCTCAATTTGACCTTTTCAGCAAGTATTACATTTCCCAAAGAAAGTCTAAGCAAGCAGAAATTTCTCTAAATAAACTTAGAGAGGCGGCAGGTAAATTTCCAACTTTTATACAACATCCTATACACAGGTGAGCAAATTAAGGCTCTAGTGCTTTTATCAATAGTGTGAAATTGTTTTCTTTCCTTTTTCATAACTCTTGCAATTATACCCGCTATAGGCTCACTTTTAGAAGTTATCAGAGCATGCCCCAAACACAGTACTCCCAAGGCAGATAAGAAGTTTCCTAGAAGTCAGAGAACCTTCCTTGCTCTCTCACCAAACACTCATATTTCCATTGTCCCATATAGTCTGGTTTTTTCAGCAGCATCTATACACACAAGAGGAAGTTCTATGAACGCCCCAAATCAAATGCATAGTTTGGATCATTAAATCATTTGTCTACAATTTTTTGTTGTTTATTGTTTATGTGGGAAGGATCTATGCTTCAATTCTCTACTGCATTCTAAATATATGTACAGGACATGAACAAAAATTCACATGGAGTTTTACTTTCAAACTTTAAGTCTCGAGTTGCTTCAGGGTAAGTTAGTTCTTCACTTGAGTTCATCCTTTTTGCCTGTGTTGAAACTGCATGAGGATAAATGCAAACAATACATAGGCCAAATGGTGATCAGCAAAGTTTGAGGGGCTTTCCCTGTGGCTCAGTAGTTAAGAATCTGCCTGCCAATGCAGGAGAACGGGTTTGATCCCTGATCCGAAAAGATTACACATGCCACGGAGCAACTAAGCCCACATGCCACAGCTACTGAGCCTGTGCTCTAGACCCTGGGAGCCGCAACTGCAGAGGCCACGTGCCGCAGCTACTGAAGCCCGAACGCCCTAAAGCCTGTGCTCCACAGCAAGAGAGGCCACTGCAAGGAGAAGCCTGCACACTGCAGCTAGAGAGTAGCCCTCACCTGCTGCAACGAGAGAAAGCCTGTGCACAATGATGACCCAACGCAGCCAAAGATAAAATATATATATATATATATATTTTTTTTTTTTTTAAAAAGCTTGACATGAGAAAAGTGGATCTAGAACAGAATGCCATTCACTTTATCCATTCACCCTCAATTCATCCTCATGAAAACTGCTGTAAATGCTTTTCAACAATCTGGAACTTCAGTAGGGAGAAAGTCTATTAAGCTGCCAGGGAGAATTCTTCTTCTGCCATCTATAGGGCTTAGGTACTCTGAGCAAACTAAGATTTCTCTTGTCAGTCACTTACTCACTCATCAGAGTACAATTTAGGGAAATTTTGTGGATCAGTTATTGAAACCACTATTGAAACCACCGGAGAAGGCAATGGCACCCCACTCCAGTACTCTTGCCTGGAAAGATCCCATGGATGGAGGAGCCTGGAAGGCTGCAGTCCATGGGGTCGCTGAGGGTAGGACACGACTGAGCGACTTCACTTTCACTTTTCACTTTCATGCATTGGAGAAGGAAATGGCAACCCACTCCAGTGTTCTTGCCTGGAGAATCCCAGGGATAGTGGAGCCTGGTGGGCTGCCGTCTATGGGGTCGCACAGAGTCAGACATGACTGAAGCGACTTAGCAGCAGCAGCAGCAGCAGCAGCAGCAGCAGCATTGAAACCACTCTCAGTTCATAAGCCTAAAAAATATAGTTAGTATGTAGCGATCCTTGTACATATTCTATAGCAGTAGAATATACATCTAGATGAATTCTGTCCAGTGGAAATAAAATAAGAGCCACATGCGTAAATTAAAGTTTTCCAATAGCCATTCGAAAAGAGTAAAATGAAACATGTGAAATTCATTTTAATATCATATTTTATTGAACCCATATATCCCAAGTATTCTCATTCCAATATGCGATCAATATACTAATCATTAATGAGGTATTTTATATCTTTGGTGCTAAGTCTCTATTCTGACTAGCTGTATTTCAAGTGCTCAAGAGCCACATGTGGCCAGTGGCTACCTTACTGGGAAATGAAGCTTTAGATCAGCTGTCCCCAACCTTTTTGGCACCAGGACTGGCTATATGGAAGACAATTTTTCCATGGACCTGGTGGAGGAGGGATGATTTGGGGATGATTCAAGCACATAACACTTACTGTGCACTTTATTTCTATTATTGTTATTATATCACCTCCAACCCAGATCATCAGGCATTAGATCCTAGAGGTCAGGGACCTCTCTGCTCTCGATCATCAAAAGGAGGCTAAAAATCATTAAGTAAAGTTACCTCTAGTCCAGTTTTATTTGACTCATTATTGTTTAGTTTCTACCTTAATTGTATATACTATTACCCTAAAAATTAAGGTTCTATGTAAACAGGAATCTATTCTCAGCTGATAAAGTCAAGCTATAATGAATTTCTTTTTGTAATATCAAAGTTCAAGGATGTTTCTATGGTTAACAAGTGTTCTCAAGATTTTGTATTATAGTTAACAAAATGTTCCATAAAAAGTTAAAAGTGAGTAACATGGATTAGTAGTAAAGTGAGAAACACTGGGCTGGAAGAAGCACAAGCTGGAATCAAGATTGCCGGGAGAAATATCAATAACCTCAGATATGCAGATGACACCACCCTTATGGCAGAAAGTGAAGAGGAACTAAAAAGCCTCTTGATGAAAGTGAAAGAGGAGAGTGAAAAAGTTGGCTTAGAGCTCAACATTCAGAAAACGAAAATCATGGCATCCGGTCCCATCACTTCATGGGAAATAGATGGGGAAACAGTGGAAACAGTGTCAGACTTTATTTTTCTGGGCTCCAAAATCACTGCAGATGGTGACTGCAGCCATGAAATTAAAAGACGCTTACTCCTTGGAAGGAAAGTTATGACCAACCTAGATGGACTATTCAAAAGCAGAGACATTTCTTTGCCAAAAAAGGTCCATCTAGTCAAGGCTATGGTTTTTCCTGTGGTCATGTATGGATGTGAGAGTTGGACGGTGAAGAAAGCTGAGCACTGAAGAATTGATGCTTTTGAACTGTGGTGTTGGAGAAGACTCTTGAGAGTCCCTTGGACTGCAAGGAGATCCAACCAGTCCATTCTGAAGGAGATCAGCCCTGGGATTTCTTTGGAGGGACTGATGCTAAAGCTGAAACTCCAGTACTTTGGCCACCTCATTCGAAGAGTTGACTCATTGGAAAAGACTCTGATGCTGGGAGGGATTGGGGGCAGGAGGAGAAGGGGATGACAGAGGATGAGATGGCTGGATGGCATCACTGACTCGATGGACATGAGTCTGAGTGAACTCCGGGAGATGGTGATGGACAGGGAGGCCTGGTGTGCTGCGATTCATGGGGTTGCAAGAGTCGAACACAACTGAGCGACTGAACTGAACTGAGCTATGTTTGATTGGTCTTCAGGCAAAAATAATTTGCCAAATAAGAATCTTTACTATGGATATCTAGTAATTGTGCAATTCTACTTATAGAAATTTATCCTAAGGAAAGAAATTTAAATGTATGTATTAAATTCTTTGTCTACAAAAATATTTACTTCACCACTGTGTATAAGAAAATAAAATTGTAGACAATGTAAATGTCCAACAATATGAGAATGATTACATAAACTGTGATACAATAGACTATGATTCAAATATTCAAAATTATTTTGTGGATAATATGTATTGACAAGGTATTTCTGTATTTTGTTTGATGAATGAAATTGGTTACTTTTTTTTTTTTAAGTATACACATATATACAGTTTATGATGTTCTCATGGCAAACATACTGGGGTGGTTTGCCATTCCCTCCTCCAGTGGATCACGTTTTGTCAGAACTCAACCACTATGACCTGTCCATCTTGGGTGGCCCTACACGGCACGGCTCATAGCTTCATTGAGTTATGCAAGCCCCTTCACCACGACAAAGCAGTGATCTGTGAAGGTGATGGCATGCTGCAGTTCATGGTGTTGCAAAGAGCTGGACACAACTGGGTGACTGAATAACAACAGTATATATATAAAAACATAAAAAACTGACAGAATATGTGCTGTGATGTTAGGGACTCTGTGTCATAGAATTACCACTGGTTTTTCCTTTTTGCATTCAGTTCAGTTCAGTTCAGTTCAGTCGCTCAGACCTGTCCGACTCTTTGCGACCCCATGAATCGCAGCACACCAGGCCTCCCCTGTCCATCACCAACTCCTGGAGTTCACTCAAACTCACATCAATCAAGTCGGTGATGCCATCCAGCCATCTCATCCTCTGTCATCCCCTTCTCCTCCTGCCCCCAATCCCTCCCAGCATCAGAGTCTTTTCCAATGAGTCAACTCTTCCCATGAGGTGGCCAAAGCATTGGAGTTTCAGCTTTAGCATCATTCCTTCCAAAGAAATCCCAGGGCTGATCTCCTTCAGAATGGACTGGTTGGATCTCCTTGCAGTCCAAGGGACTCTCAAGAGTCTTCTCCAACACCACAGTTCAAAAGCATCAATTCTTCAGCACTCAGTTTTCTTCACAGTCCAACTGTCACATCCATACATGACCACAAGAAAAACCATAGCCTTGACTAGACGGACCTTTGTTGGCAAAGAAATGTCTCTGCTTTTGAATAGTCCATCTAGGCTGGTCATAACTTTCCTTCCAAGGAGTAAGTGTCTTTTAATTTCATGGCTGAAATCACCATCTTCAGTGATTTTGGAGCCCAGAAAAATAAAGTCTGACACTGTTTCCACTGTTTCCCCATCTATTTCCCGTGAAGTGATGGGACCAGATGCCATGATCTTCGTTTTCTGAATGTTGAGCTTTAAGCCAACTTTTTCATTCTCCTCTTTCACTTTCATCAAGAGGCTTTTTAGTTCCTCTTCACTTTCTGCCATAAGGGTGGTGTCATCTGCATATCTGAGGTTATTGATATTTCTCCCGGCAATCTTGATTCCAGCTTGTGCTTCTTCCAGTCCAGTATTTCTCATGATGTACTCTGCATATCAATTAAATAAGCAGGGTGACAATATACAGCCTTGATGTACTCCTTTTCCTATTCGCATATTTGCATTTAAATTTTTCTCCAATATCTGTTATTTGATAAAACAAAATCATTAATTTAAAAAATATATAGATATATTCTCTATTATCTTTTTAGAAAGAGAATTAACAAAGAAACTGATTGTATACTTGGGTTCCTTCTTTGACCCAAGGAACCCAAATGTACATCTTATCAAGGAGGAAACCAGCACAAAATTTAGCTGGAATAACTAAAATGCTAATAAGTCAGTTGTTTGGAGAAAAAATACCCTTATAGATTCATGGATGTCAGGAATCCATGTCACAAGTAAGAGCTCAGGCAGCCAAATAAATAAATAAATATTTTTTTAAAAAAAGGAACAAGCCAGTGATAGGAGCAAAATCAAGTATAGCTCAAAAATAATGTGTTGAGCAGAAGAAGTGTGCATCCTACATGCTAACGTCTATGTAATATTCTACCACAAGCATACCAAGTTATAATGACAGGGTGGATTCAAAACAGCTGGATAGCCATGGGCAGCTGTCTAGAAGGAGGCATGAGGAAGGGTGAGTGATATCTGAATTGTTCCATAGATCAGCTGAGGCGGTGGTTATATTATTGGAAATTTTCATCAAATGTTATTGGACTGAGCACTTATAACGTGTGCATATATAAATGATAAAATAAGTTTGAAATCAAAATTTTAAGAAAGAGTAAGAGGGCAGTGATCACTTTTATTCAGACTGTAGTTACTACATGTGCTTGTGTGATGGCTTCTGGTCTCTTCAACCTATTTTACAGGTACAGGTATTTTAACTCCCTGCCTCCCTCCCAGTTCATGCTCAGGATGAACAATGAAGAGTCTCCTGATGACCGTTTTCACTGAAGAGCTGGTATTAAGTGAAAATATAGATGAGGATTTGCAGTCCACTCACACTTCTCCGTCATTTCTGCAATCATTTTATGAATTTTTGGCAGGTATTCAATGGGGATGAGTGATTTTTCAAAGGGTAAACAATTAGTATATAAGATTCAGCACATTACACACATTTCATGGTCTCTTTATTCATCTTGAATTTGATAATCTCTGGAAATTTTGAATTGAGGGGGTTTTGGTTACTTTCCAATGACATTTAACCGTTAGACTTAAAAATACAGAAGAAAGCATTATAAGTTTTATCCAAAATGATTATGGCCATCATTTGAATAAAATACAGATTTCATAAGCTGTAAAGCATATCATTACTACATACTGGCCTAAGTAAGGTTTGGTTCACAAACTATAGAGCTCTAACCAAGTCATTAAATCTATCTAAAAGGGCCTCATTTGAGAAGCAATAAAATTTTTAATCATTTTATTATTAAAAGAGTGTTTAATATGTAGCTAATTAAATGCCAAAGGCAGGTTATCTGAGTTTAACCTTCAAAAAGAAAATGATGTATCAAAGTCTGCCTCTGGCATCATGGGATAGAAATGTCATCCTCGTAATCATTGCGTGACAACTAGCGGGTGGCCTTTTCTCGAGCTATAGTTAAATTACCTGATTAAATTAATAGCCATTTGGATGTTTTAGGAACTTCACAGACCTATACTAAATGAAAATTAGGTCCATTACATTTTCTGAGTGGGCTAGATAGACTCTAAAATAAAACACGTATGCCATTGCCCACATTACTTAGATTAAGCAATTAAAAGCTCTTTCTAAAAAGTGACTAATTCCCTATAAAGTACAGGCAACTGGATTTATACTAATGACCAGAGGTACGTTGTTTTTTTTTTTTTCCTGCTTATTTTTCCCTATCCTCAGACAAATTCTGTGTTTCTTTTAAAGTAAAACATTAAATTTGAACCTATTGCCTAAATATGTAGCCAGATAGCTACTTGTAACTATATTTCTACAAGGCAAGGAATAATAATTACACATAAGTAAAACAGTAAATTAGAAAGTAAACTAGAAAATCATCCTAATTGGGAATCCACCAAATCTTTATTGAAGCATTCTAAGTAACAGTTTTTAAATAGTCTCAAATGTTTGGAAAGGATACAGAAAGAATTAATGCCTTCTTTCCTTACTATGTTAATTCTTTCATATGAAATCTGAATCATCAAGTAATTAAATGTCAGAAAATGCAAACAACATATTTATTAACTTGCTTAAGAAGTAAGCTACTATCTTCTCCACATGACTCCAGTTGCAAATGAATTCAGACTGTGTGTGAGTTTTAAGGACAAAAAGTGTGGTCACTGCTATGTGCTGAGTACCCAGAATAGCATCTAACACCTAATAGGTATTCTGTAAACATTTGTTGGATTGAAGGCAAGCCTGAAATATTTTCTCAGTTTTAATTAATGACATTTATTTAAAAGTCATATTGATATAGCATGATCCCTTATTTTCATAGAATGCTGTAAATTCAATATTTGGCAAGGAATTTTTAGTCCAGTGCCATTTGATAGGCAACTATTGAATAAGTGAACTGCATGGATGTGGGGGCTTCCTTTATTTATAATTAAGATTTTGCTTAACTTCATTTCATTTCATACTTATCAAAGATACAAGGTTGTATCCTATGCAGAGACTTTAAGGGTTCAAAATAGATACAAACTCAACAATATTTCTTAGAATCCTTCTTGTAGCTATAAAGCTTAGATCTACTATAACATCTGGTACTATTTACAGATAAATTTCAGCTGTGATATGTTCATTATGTTTTAAACATTAAACAGAAAGAACCAAGGCAGCACTGATATGAATGTGTAAACAAATCACTCTTTGGGAATTAACAGTGCTTATATCATAATTTGGTTGAATGTGAGTCAGTCTTTATTCATTGAATCCTCATTTATTGGGAGGCTTATGATGTGTTTGCACTGCACTAGACACTTTGTAGAAATACAAAGAGTAATAAAACAATGCCTTACTCTTGTGTAAATAAATAATCAACCCTGAATATGAAAGAGTAATCAAAAATGTACATGAGCAAAATAAGAAATGTGGTCAAAGTACAATGACTAGAGTGAGACAGAAAGGATGAACTGTTCCATGGATGGTGGAGGCAAGCTGGGAACACAGTCAAAAAAGAAAACAATGTCCAGAATGATTATATGACAAAATGAAGATGGAAATTTTTTCATGATTACGTCTAATCCAAAAATATACCCTAATCCTATGGTTTTATTTTGTTACAACCTGCTGATCATTTTTAGATGGCTAGCCAAGAAATCAAAACCTTTGAGTGACTTTGGTTGTTTGCTGATTTTCAGAAGTATTTTGTATGTGTTTTATGGGGAAAAGGGTTTCCCAGGTAGCTCAGTGGTAAAGGATCTGCCTGCCAATGCAGGAGACTTAAGGTTTGATTCCTAGGTCAGGAAGATCCCCTGGAATAGGAAATGGCAACCCACTTCAGTATTCTAGTCTGGAGAATCCCACAGACTGTGGAGTCTGGTGGGCTACAGTCCGTAGGGTCATAAAGAGTTGGACAGGACTGAACGACTGACTGAGCACACAGGTATGGGGGAAAGAGAAGAAACTCTGAAATAAATCTCTGCAATTCATAAAACTATTGTTCGATGTTCATATTGAACAGTAAAACTTTCATCTTATCATCGTGATTCTGTTTGCCTATTTGTGAATCTGTCAAAAGATTTAGCGATTCCTAATGATTTTACAAGTTGATTTGACAAGGGCAATGATGAAGGAATTGTGTTATCTCTTTTTCTTTTAGTGATCACCTCCATAATTACTCCATATCATTCTCTAAGTTGTCTTTGAAAAGTTCTGCCTAATAGAAGAGTTTCCTCCCACAGTTCAGTGAAAGCAACTGCTGGGTGTTACATCAGATTTTTTTTTTTAACCTGATCACCTAGCTCACAAGTCAAGGCTGAATAGTGTCTGTTGAATGAATAATAAATAAAAAATTAACATCAGATGAATAAATAATTGGCATGTTCTTGAATTCTGGCTGCACATAAAAGATGTTTTATAGGTATTAGCTATAGTGACTCACTTGTAGAACTGGAAGAGAATATTAGAGATGATCATTTCTTTTATAACTAAAACTCACTCCTCCCATCCCCCCACCACTATCAATTTATGCGGTGGAAAGTCAGAGAAAAGGTAGTGTCTGTTCTTTTTAAAGGAACATTAGGTACTTGGGAAGTTTGGGCTTTCACACTTAAAAAATTCATTAACTTGGAGGAAAAAAGCATAGGGTATAAAGAAAGATGCAACTGTTACTTTTGCTTGTTCTAAAATAAAAGTAGTCTGAAGTTTTCCTTTGAATGTTATAGTATGGCTCTATAAACTGTAGAAGGCATCCATATCTATGATGATTCAAAAAGTGTTTTGAAGAGCTATATATACAGATTGTCAAAATAGAATAAAGCAAGCAAAATCTTCACTTTACAACTGATTGTGTTGGTCAAGAATTTTGAATCTTTTTATAATTATAAAATGTCAGCATGAATGTTAGTATTTGATTTACTGGCATTCTCATCCTTCCTCACACAAGTATATAGGGATTTTTAAAAATCATAGGATGTCTCACATTTTTGAAGCTAAAAGTGTCCTAATGTTATCTGTTTCAAGGCACATCCCTTTGGAGCTAAAAGTTACCTGATACTACCTATTCCGATCCACATTTCCCTCTTAAAAACAAAGGTTGAAGAAAAAAAAAACAATGAAACTTAAATCAAGAAGTCAGCTTAGGGACTTCCCTCTTGGTCCTGTGGTTAAGACTCCACCCTTGTACTGCAGGGTGCATGAGTTCAATCCCTGGTTGGGGAACTAAGATCCTGCATGCAGCACAGTGCTGCCAGGATAGTAACAATTATAAAAATTAGTATTAGATTTATTATAATAATTATGTTATATTTATTATTTATTATAATACTTATAATTATTGTTATTATATTTTAAAAAACACTTTTAAAAGTTCACTAATAACAGAACTTGCCTTCCTTTTTTAATTAAGTAAAAATATAATTGAAATTTTAAAGCTTTAATTTGAAATTAGGTAACAGGCCATTATTTTGACCCTTTAAGTTCCAGGGAGCACTCTCAGCATTATCAGAACTTAGAGTAAATATTCTGTCTTTAAATCTGTTACTCAGTTGACATGGCTTGAGATTTCTGCTAATTTTAAGCAGGAGCCCTTGCTTCAGCTTCTGAACTTTTCTTTGCCTCAGTGTCTTCTCATAGGAAGTAAGTGCTTCAGCTTCAGTCTCCAAGGTCCCTGCCAGTATTTCTTCTCTGATTATAGCTTCTGCTGGATTTTTCTTCTACAAAATATTTCTTTTCTTATCCTCAAAATGGCTGAGAGTTAAAACCTATTTTCAGTATTTATCTTGGAAGTGTTCCATCCACTGAGCTGCCGTTTGATTATCCAAAACTTTCTAGGAATTTCTCTCTTAAAGTGACTTTTGAGAGTTAGAATCCATAATGAACATAGGGGATGAGCAAGTTTAACAACCGCCAAGGCGCAGGTCATGACCGCCTAAAAGGATCATGACGCACATGCCTGACTGCTCAGTTGCATCCAATTCTTTGCGACCCCATAGACTGTAGCCCACCAGGCTCCTCTGTCCTTGGAATTTTCCAGGCAAGAATACTGGAATAAGTTGCTATTTCCTCTTCCAGGGGATCTTCTTAACCCAGGGATCAAAATTCAGTTCCTGCATTGCAAGCAGATTCTTTACTGCTGAGCCATTGGGGAAGACGCAATGACGTACATACTGGTAGTAAATATCCTAGTAAAGATGCCACAAACAACAAACATTTACTGGGAAGCTACTCTAAGTTCAGAGCTCATTTCCTTTTACTTAATTTCTGCAATGATCTCATCTATATGTGGACTTGAAACTACCATGTGCATCATTAATTCATCACACATTGTCCCTCTGAGCCCTGGATCTGCACATATTGGAAAGAATGTCCACATGTTTGTTCCATGGGCACCTCAAATACACCAAGTCCACATTATCCTTTCTACCCACCTTCTAGTCTCTCCCAACATTTCTCATCCATGTAAATAGGGCTATTACATCCTCCACCTTCTAATGCAATAAACGTGAAGGATCCTGAGGATAAGAAAAATGGAATTAGAAAAGCAGCGGTAGAGACTGGAAGATGGAGAGACAGGTGGGAAGACAGGTAAAAGAGTTTGACCAGGCATGATAGGGTAAAAAGGTTTGGAATGGGAAATAGGCATGACCACTTCATAAATGAATGAATGAATGAAGAGCTGTGTGCATGTAATTTATGTGTGTGTAGTTTATTAAGAAAAATAAGACAAAGAAGAAATGCTGAAGGAAAGCACATTGAGGCACTAACTCTTAAGTCACCTAAACCACATGTTGTCATTAGTTCTTTTTTTAACAAGTTCATAGAAAGGGTAGGCTCACTTTTATTAAAAGGGTGCTGCTGATGATGCTAAGTTGCTTCAGTTGTGTCCGACTCTGTGCGACCCCAGAGATAGCAGCTCACCAGGCTCCTCCTTCCCTGGGATTCTCCAGGCAAGAACACTGGAGTGGGTTGCCATTTCCTTCTCCAGTGCATGAAAGTGAAAAGTGAAAGTGAAGTTGCTCAGTCGTGTCTGACTCTTCGAAACCCCGTGGACTGTAACCCACCAGGCTCTTCCATCCATGGGATTTTCCATGGTGAGGAGAAGGTAAAATCTGAAAATTGCAACCATTTCCAAACTAATCATGGCTTGGCTGAATGTGGTTTGAAGCAAGGAACAACAATGAAACATCCTTTCATTTACTGGAGACTCTTCTTTCTGAGGAAGGTTAGGAATTTTGTCCTCACTTGGCAAGTTTTGTGATGACTTTTTCAAAAGGCTTGGTGTATCGTATTCAGTTTTTTTCCCTGTATCAAACCATTTGCTGACATGTCCAAGAAAGCGATATCGGCACGCTGATCATTTTGTAGAGAATCAAATATGTTTCTCTGCCAGTTTATCAGTAGATATGAATTTTAAGTTGCATTTTATACTTTATTATCAAAAATTACCACATATGATTTCAAGTGTCACTCCCACACTTGTAATTCTCAGAATGATAAGAAGAGCCTGTCTCTTTCATACCTTGAGAGTTGTTAGTTTTATGTTCCTTACGTGATCATAATCTCTGGGAAAGCAAAGGCCATGCCTCACTCATAATCTATGAGCTAAAGTTAGAGCAAAACCAATGCAGTTTCCACTCCAAGAAGTTTATCATAGAATACATGGAGAATCATATGTGTAAACAGACCATCATGCAAGTATTAGTCAGTTCAGTTCAGTTCAGTCGCTTAGTCATGTCCGACTCTTTGCGACCCCATGAATCGCAGCAGGGTCTCAAATTTGGCCATGCATGAGAATCACCTGGATGCTGTGTTAATTCACATATTACTGGGGCCCCACCACCAGAATCGCTAATACAGTAGGTGTTAGGTTGTAATAAGGAAAAACTTCTATATTCTATTACAAGTTAATCACTTCCTATAAGCTTAAATTCTACATAATGGTCTACCTCCAGAAATCCTGCCTCCCAAGTAATGAGGGTTAAGGAAAAATACCTTGTATAGCTCACAGGAAACATCCTGACCTGTGAATGGCTACAGGAAGAAAGAAATTAACACATCCTCTAAAGAGGGTGGCTGGAACCAGGACTTCACTCCCCTTCTCTTTTAGTATAAAAGAAGCCTGAATTCCAACAAGGGGAAGATGATTCTTCAGGACACTAGTTCACCACCTTCTCAATCTGCTGCCTTTCTAAATAAAGTCACCATGCGTTGCCCCAGTAACCCTTCTGTCGATTTACTAACCTGTCATACCATGTTTGGACTTGGTAACAGGGTGACGCTACCAAGCCTTTGCATTTTTAACGAGTGACGCTGATTCTCCCGGTCTGGGAACCACACTTTGAGAAGACTAAAATACGGTGTCAGTGGTGGCAGGTGAGCTTATATTTACTCCTCAAGAATCATATGATGGTAGGGCTGACTTAAAATTTTAGAATTGAAAGGGAATTCTGAGATCTTCTTATTTAATCTCCCAAATATTATGTAACACAAGTCAATAGTGGTAGAACTTGAGCTTGATACTCCAAAACCAACTTCTGTCCACCGTCTTCTCTGCTTCTCAGATAAGGTTTCCCATATCTGGTACAATCCCTCACTGGCACCCTGCCTTTGCGTCGCCCATGTAAAATAGCTACAGCGGAAATAATTAAGGAATAGTGGAAATCATTAAGTTCTGTGTCTATAGCGATCTCAGAGGTTGCTTATGGATTTTATTCCATCAGTAGAAATTACAGAAAAAAATACACATGCATTAGTTTGATTTTGATCTCTTTGCTCCACTTTTAGAAGAAAAAAAAATGAGTATGAAAACGTGTTCTTTCTGAGATTTTTCTCCCAGGTGTTTCCCTCTTTATTTCTCAGGTAAAGTGGGCTGCCATCTGAATAGGAATATAAGGCCCCCTGGCCTTTTTCACCCGCCGTTATGCAGAGTCAGTTTTCCACCAGTTAGGATTTAGTGCATCTTTGGTGAAGCCTGACAGGTACACGGAGGGTCGGTAGAGAGAGGTTGGAGGAAGGTAAGAGGGCTAAGAAAGCAGCCGTCTAATTTACAGTCTTCAGGACCATAAGAGCACAGCAAGCAGGTAAGGTCGAAGGCGCTGTTACGGGGGCTAGCCAGGCCTCCACAAACCACAGAGTTTTATCTCATTATCCTGTGACCTGCATCGCAGCGCACAGAAGGCCCGCTCTAGGGCCAGAGCTAAACTACTCTGACAGAACAGGACAACAACTGCAGAACTCTGCCGCTTCCCTGCCCGATAACCAGGAGGCCAATTGCAAGCGACTGAACTACATCGCTTTGGAGAACCTTCGTGACCGATGAGGGCATCCGGAACTTATGATTGGGCTCTGACTCTGTGACTGTGTGATTGTGACCTTAGTCCTGCCTAGATGTTCAGGGCATGGGTTTGGGGTTCACATGTTGATTCTCCCATTTGTGAGCTGGATAACTTTGACTTCTGCTTCAATAAGTTGCATTTTCCTTAACTACAGGATGGTGACCAGAATAAAGACAAGCACTCAGGGCTGTTAAAAGAAAACACTAATCCATGTACGATACAGAATACGTTCCACAGGAAGCTTTTATGATTATGACAGGTAGTTCACCAGTCTGTGATACATCAGGCTGATTTACTTAGACCTGCTTATATAGTTTTTTGGTTGTCTTTACCTATTATGGGCTTTCCTGGTGGCTCAGATGGTAAAGAATCTGCCTGCAATGTGGGAGACCTGGGTTCAATCCCTGGATTGGAAAGATCCCCTGGAAGAGGGCGTGGCAACCCACTCTAGTATTCTTGCTTGGAGAATCTCATGGAGAGAGGAGCTTGACGGTCTATAGTCCATGGGGTCGCAAAGAGTCAGACGTGAATAAGTGACTAAGCACAGCAGCACATACAGTTATTTGGCTTTGTCTTTACCTGTTGTGGGCTTCCCTGGTGCCTCAGATGGTAAAGAATCTGAAGCAATGCAGATCTGGGTTCGATATCTGGGTTAGAAAGATCCCTTGGAGAAGGGAATGGCTACCTGCTCCAGTATTCTTGCCTGGAGAATTCCCTGGACAGAGGAGCCTGGTGGACTGCAGTCCATGGGGTCACAAAAAGTTGGACACAATTGAGCGACTAACACACAATATACTTTACTTATTAAAGACACTATCCTCAATTTCTATAGGTTAGGCTGATTAACTTGGCAGATCACAACACTGAAAAAATTCACACCTTGATCTTATCATGACTATTACTGGAATAACCAAGGAAACAATTGCAAATGTGTTCTGCAAAGGAGAGCTTAACAAAATGCGAAGTATGCATCGTTTCCTTGTAATCAGTTCTTGTCCTTCTCTTGACACAGCTCACCTCGGAATAATGTAAAAATCACAATAAAGGTAGAACTAAAGCAAAATAATTAATGTCATGTACTGTTTGATGAAACATGATATTACTTACAGCAGGTCAGAAATAATATTTCACAATAAGAAATTTCACTAACATGTAATAAATGCTACCTAGACTCTGCAAACCAACCTCCTCCTTCAGATTGGTCTGTGTATCAATGAGTTCTTCTGTTGGTGGACAAGGAAATAAAGATAGCAGTCAGCATTCATGCTTTCCTTTGTAGATTTGAAAAGAAAATGATCCGTGGGGATGTTTTTGATCTACAGTGAAACATAATATTGCGCTCAGGAGTTGACATTAGCATCATTATACTGGGGAAGGGGGGCAGGTGGAGACAGGGGCCTGCATATTTTTTGCTTGTTTCCTCTCTCATCAACTGGAAACATGACAGTGTTAGCACCTTACGTTCTATCTGGTGTATAAAAACCAAGCATCTCGGCATTTTTGAGTGATAATTCAATGGAATTAAATTACACTCATGTGACAGCTCAACTTCACTAATGAGGTAAGTTTCAGTAAACTGTTGACAGAACTGTCTGGAAGGTTTCTTTAATTTACCAACATGTAAGAACATGGGAAAACCATTAGTCAACTAGATGAAGATGAATAAGCAGTGAGGTCTAGGGATATTTTACATTAATACCTGACAACCTGAAAGCGTTTTTGTCACCTGCTCTATTTAGCCCAAGGCAGGCATAGAATTGCTGGTACCTGTTAGTGTGATTGACTTCCCAAAGTAATGAAAGGAATTACCTTGAAGAGGGCTGAGTGGGAAAAATGTCAGGGAAGTTTCTTTTCCTTCCAGTTAACAGGAAGCATGTTCTTTGCAAAGCAGGAGAATGGTTGCACTAAAGTTGAAAAGAATGTTTCAAACCTTTTCAGATGGCTACAAGAACACTTTTCATTTTTCAGATGCTTTGCTGCTGTTGCTGCTGCTAAGTCGCTTCAGTTGTGTCCGACTCTGTGCAACCCCATAGACGGCAGCCCACCAGGCTCCCCCATCCCTGGGATTCTCCAGGCAAGAACACTGGAGTGAGTTGCCATTTCCTTCTCCAATGCAGGACAGTGAAAAGTGAAAGTGAAGTCGCTCAGTCATGTCTGACTCCTAGCGACCCCATTGACTGCAGCTTACCAGGCTCCTCCGTCCATGGGATTTTCCAGGCAAGAGTACTGGAGTGGGGTGCCATTTCCCTCTCCATCAAATGCTTTGAGTTTGTCCTTATAGATGAAAAAAATTTGTATGTATTTCTAGCCTGGTGTTGATTGGGAATAATGTAAGGTTATCCTTGTGCAACTAAGTAATTTATTCCAGAAAAGAAAGAACACATAGGAAACATGGAAAAGCAGTAAACAGGAGACAAGAAAATATGCTTACAAGGCATCAAATGTTTATTGAAACCAAGCTCTAGTTAAGATTAGAAGGCCATGAAATCATTTGCATTCTTTGAAAATTGTCCTGAAACTAATGTTCTTGAGGTGTCTGACAAGCAATATGTTTAAAGAGAAAAAGTAAACTGTCTAAATGGGTAAACATAGCAACCATTAGGGGGCGCTACAGATTCCAAAATAGGTACTTATGTCCCAAGTCTACCAATTTCAGTAGCCTCAGAGACAAAGAACAGGCACTTATGGTGACCAAAAGGGAAAAGTCAGGCAGGATAAATTAGGAATTTGGGATTAAAATATACACAGTACTATATATAAAACTGATAATTGGCAAGGACCTACTATCTAGTACAGGGAACCATATTAGCATCTTATAATAACCTATAATAGAAAAGAATCTAAAAAACAATCAATATGTAGGTGTATGTATAACTCAATCACTTTGCTGTAGGCCTAATGCTAACACAACTTGTAAATCAGCTATATTTCAATAAAAATTTTAAAAATAAATAAAAAATAGTTTTCTCCATACTTAAATCATCCTAGTAACATTAATGTAGCGATATAGCCTCAAGGGAAGCTGTGCCAAAAAGGAGATGCAGAAGCAAAGATGGAAACATTTTCTTACTACACCTCTTGGCCGGAAAACTCGAAACCACTGAGTAAATCATAAGAATTAGGAGGAAAAAAGAAGCCACGACACCTTTACCTTTTTTTTTTTTCTGGAGGTGGGCCATTTTAAAAGTCTTTATGAATCTGTTACAATATTGCTTCTGTTTTATGTTTTGGTCTTTTGACCCCAAGGCATGTGGGATTTTTAGCTCACCCACCAGAGACTGACCCTGTACCCCCTGCATTGGAAGGTGAAATCTTAACCACTGGACCACCAGGGAAGTCTCTAACTCGAGTATCAAACACATTAGAGAGGATTGCCAGTTTAGCTAACCCAAACTATCAGCTAAACCATAAACCACATCTGTTTAGCTTTGAGAGAAGAATGAAGTTTATTGGGATTCTTCATAGCAAGTTATGATTCTCATTTCATCTTGATATGACAAATATTCTAGTGATTTTGCATTTCAGCATACACAGTCATTTGTCAGAGGCCCTTGCAAGACAATCCCCAAGAAAAATAAATGTTAAAAGGCAAAGTGAGGAGGCCTACAAACAGCTGAAAAAAGAAGAGAAGTGAAAGGCAAAGGAGAAATGGAAAGATATACCCATCTGAATGCAGAGTTCCAAAGAAGAGCAAGGAGAAATAAGAAAGCCTTCCTCAGTAATTAACGTGAAGAAATAGAAGAAAACAATAGAATGGGAAGGACTAGAGATCTCTTCAAAAAATGAGAGACACCAAGGGAACATTTCATGCAAAGATGGGCACAATAAAGGACAGAAATGATATGGACATAACAGAAGCAGAAGCTATTAAGAAGAGGTGGCAAGAACATAAAGAACTATACAAAAAAAAGATCTTAATGACCAAGGTAACCATGATGGTGTGATCCCACATCTAGAGCCAGACATCCTGGAATGTGAAGTCTAGTGAACCTTAGGAAGCATCACTATGAACAAAGCTAGTGGAGGTGATGGAATTCCAGCTGAGCTATTTCAAATCCTAAAAGATGATGCTGTGAAAGTGCTGCAGTCAATATGCCAGCAAATTTGGAAAACTCAGCCGTGGCCATAGGACTGGAAAATGTCAGCTTCATTCCAATCCCAAAGAAAGGCAATGCCAGAGAATGTTCAAACTACAGCATAATTGCACTCATCTCAAAGCTAGTAAACTAATGCTCAAAATTCTTCAAGCCAGGCTCCAACAGTACATGAATTGAGAAATTCCAGATGTTCAAGCTGGATTTAGAAAAGGCAGAGAAACCAGAGATCAAATAGCCAACATCTGTTGGATCATAGAAAAACCAATAGAGTTACAGAAAAACATCTACTTCTGCTTCATTGACTATGCCAAAGCCTTTGACTGTGTGATCACAACAAACCATGGAAAATTCTTCAAGAGATGGGAATACCAGACTACCTTACCTGCCTTCTGAGAAATCTGTATGCAGGTCAAGAAGCAACAATTGGAACCAGAAATGGAACAACAGACTGGTTCCAAATTGGGAAAGAAGTATGTCAAGGCTGTATATTGTCACCCTGCTTATTTACTAATGTGCAGAGTTCAGCTCAGTTCAGTTCATTTGCTCAGTCCTGTCCAACTCTTTGCAACCCCATGAATCACAGCACGCCAGGCCTCCCTGTCCATCACCAACTCCCGGAGTTCACTCAAACTTATGTCCATTGAGTCAGTGATGCCATCCAGCCATCTCATTCTCTGTCGTCCCCTTTTCCTCCTGCCCCCAATCCCTCCCAGCATCAGAGTCTTTTCCAATGAGTCCACTCTTTGCATGAGGTGGCCAAAGTACTGGAGTTTCAGCTTTAGCATCATTTCTTCCAAAGAACATCCAGGGCTGATCTCCTTTAGAATGGACTGGTTGGATCTCCTTGCAGTCCAAGGGACTCTCAAGAGTCTTTTCCAACACCACAGTTCAAAAGCATCAATTCTTCAGCGCTCAGCCTTCTTCACAGTCCAGTTCTCACATCCATACATGACTACTGGAAAAACCATAGCCGTGACTAGATGGACCTTTATTGGCAAAGTAATGTCTCTGCTTTTCAATATGCCATCTAGGTTGGTCATAACTTTCCTTCCAAGGAGTCTTTTAATTTCATGGCTGCAGTCACCATCTGCAGTGATTTTGGAGCCCAAAAAAATAAAGTCTGACACTGTTTCCACTGTTTCCCCATCTATTTCCCATGAAGTGATGGGACCAGATGCCATGATCTTCGTTTTCTGAATGTTGAGCTTTAAGCCAACTTTTTCACTCTCTTCTTTCACTTTAATCAAGAGGCTTTTTACTTCCTCTTCACTTTCTGCCTTAAGGGTGGTGTCATCTGCATATCTGAGGTTATTGATATTTCTCCTGGCAATCTTGATTCCAGCTTGTGCTTCTTCCAGCCCAGCATGTCTCATGATGTACTCTGCATATAAGTTAAATAAGTAGGGTGACAATATACAGCCTTGACGTATTCCTTTTCCTATTTGGAACCAGTCTGTTGTTCCATGTCCAGTTCTAACTGTTGCTTCCTGACCTGCATATAGGTTTCTCAAGAGGCAGGTCAGGTGGTCTGGTATGCCCATCTCTTTCAGAATTTTCCACAGTTTATTGTGATCCACACAGTCAAAGGCTTTGGCATAGTCAAGAAAGCACGAATAGATGTTTTTCTGGAACTCTCTTGCTTTTTCCATGATCCAGCGGATGTTGGCAATTTGATCTCTGGTTCCTCTGCCTTTTCTAAAACCAGCTTGAACATATGGAAGTTCACGGTTCACATATTGCTGAAGCCTGGCTTGGAGAACTTTGAGCATTACTTTACTAGCGTGTGAGATGAGTGCAATTGTGTGGTAGTTTGAGCATTCTTTGGCATTGCCTTTCTTTGGGATTGGAATGAAAACTGACCTTTTCCAGTCCTGTGGCCGCTGCTGCAAAGTGCAGAGTACATCACTCTGTGCAGAGTACATCATGCGAAATACCAGGCTGGATGAAGTACAAGCTGGAATTGCTGGGAGAAATATCAATAACCTCAAATTTACAGATGACACTACTCTTATTGTAGAAAGCAAAGAGGAACTGAAGACCCTCTCGATGAAAGTAAAAGGGGAGAGTGAAAAAGCTGGCTTAAAACTCAACATTCAAGAAACTAAGATCATGGCATCTGGTCCCATCACTTCATGACAAATAGATGGGGAAACAATGGAAACAATGACAGACTTTATTTTCTTGGACTCCAAAATCACTGCAGAGGTGACTGCCACCATGAAATGAAAAGAAGAGCTTTTTGGAAGAAAAGCTATGACCAACCTTGTTGTGTTAGTCACTCAGTTGTGTCTGACTTTTTGCGACCCCGTGGACTGCAGCCCACCAGGCTCCTCTGTCCATGAGATTTTCCAGGCAAATATACTGGAGTGGGTTGCCATTTCCTTCTCCAGGGGATCTTCCCAACCCAGGGATCGAATCCAGGTTTCCTGCACTGCAGGCAGATTCTTTACCAAGTGAGCTACAAGGGAAGCCCCAAAATCTATACTAGGCTGGCTTAATCAACCTCTTCAATGGTGGACCCAGAGGAGACACCACCTGATGGAGGAGCTCCACCACCAGGGAAGCCCCCAGGCCTTCCTCCTGGCAGTCCCCCAGGCATGCCTCCTGCGCCCTGGTACAGCTTGGTAATGATGGGGTTGCAGACTTTTCCAGCTCCTTCTGCTGATGTTCAAATTCTTCCTTCTCTGCAGTCTGGTTCTTCTCCAGCCAGTTGATAATTTCATTACGCTTGTCAATAATCTTCTGTTTGTCTTCATCATTAATCTTGCCCTGAAGTTTCTCATCCTCAACAGTAGCTTTCATGTTGAAGGCATAGGATTCAAGTGAATTCTTTGAAGACACCTTATCCCGCTGCTGCTCATCTTCAGCTTTGTACTTCTCTGCTTCTTGAACCATGCATTCAATGTCTTCCTTGCTCAAGCGGCCTTTGTCATTAGTGATAGTCTAATCACTAATGACATCACTAATGACCAACATAGACAGCATATTAAAAAGCAGAGACATTGTTTTGCTGACAAAGGTCCATCTAGTCAAAGCTATGGTTTTTCTAGTAGGCATGTATGGATGTGAGAGTTGGACTATAAAGAAAGCTGAGTGCTGAAGAATTGATGCTTTTGAACTGTGGTGTTGGAGAAGACTCTTAAGAGTCCCTTGGACTGCAGGGAGATCAAACCAGTCAATCCTAAAGGAAATCAACCCTGAATATTCACTAAAGGACTGATGTTGAAGAAGCTCCAATACTTTGGCCATCTGACGCGAAGAGCCAAATCACTGGAAAAGACCCCGATGCTCGGAAAGATTGAAAGTTGGAGGAGAAGGGGGATGACAGAGGATGAGATGGTTGATGGCATCACTGACTCAATGGACATGATTTTGAGTAAGTTCCTGGGAGATGGTGATGGACAGAGAAGACTGGTGTGCTGCAGTCCGTGGAATGGCGAAGATCTGGCTATGACTGAGTAACTGAACTGAATGACTGACTTGAAAGACAGGCTAGGAGGAAGACCATGTGTGCGTGCTTAGTCGCTTCAATCGTTTCTGACTCTTTTTGATCTGTTGGGCTGTAGCCCTCCAGGCTCCTCTGTCCATGGGAGATTCTCCAGGCAAGAATACTGGAGTGGGTTGTGTGCCCTCTTCCAGGGGATCTTCCTGACCTAGGGATAGAACCCACATCTTTTATGTCTCCAGCATTGGCAGGCAGCTTCTTTATCACTAGCACCACCTGGGAAGCCCAGGAGGAAGATCATGGAAAAAGAAAAAGGAGATCATCTAAAAAGAAATTTAAAAAGACACTGAATTTTCATAGTATCAGCTGTCAGCTCCAAGTATTGACCTGAGTGTTAGCAAAGGTGAGAAAATCATTCAGTGGTATTGTCAACACACACATATACATCTATAATTTCAAGCTGAACCCTGGAGTAAGACTTAAATTCTGCCCATAGAAAAGCTCTCAGTTGGTCTGCACATACTGACAAAGGGTTTACTGGACAGAATCGGAAGTCTAACAAAAGGGCCAGTTAATTCCAGGGATGACTTCTTTTGCTGGCCTCAGATACTACCTCCAACTCAACATTGTTTCCAGTCTCTAAGAAAATCATAATAACAATAATTGCTAAACTCTTCCCCAAGTTCTGTTATTTACAAAGACTCTTACCAGTTCATTTGCTTCTGTGAGGTAGGTAGGGTCAGTACTTTTATAGAACCTGACAGATGAAGAAGCTGACTTCGGCCGCTCCCCAGAATGCAAAGCAACTGAATAAGCCACAAACTCAAGCCCTGGGACTCCAGATCCTAGTACTGCCCCCCCCAACCCCCGCCCCCACTGAGTTGAAATGTCATGGAACATCTAGAAGCAAAGGTGCAGGTTTTGAGGTGGGCTGGTACATTCCAAGTGGAAACTGAATATCCCAAAGGGCTTTGATCTGAGTGGTCCTCCTAGAGAATTCAAGAGGAAGGATTCCGGCCTTCCACAGTCAGATTAGGCAGAGGGAGACAACTAACTTGATTCGTTCCTTTACTTTTCTCTTCACTATGTAAAAACCATAGGCCTGGAGGCTTCCAAAGTAGTGAAGGCCAAACATTCTGAGTTCTTTTTTTCCCTCACTCTATTACTTTTTTATCGGTAGAAGCAATAGAACAAAAACATGAGTATCTATAGATTTTTCCAAATATCTGTTATATAAATTTCTAAGGTAGAATCACTGGGTTCAAAGATATGCACATTTAATCTCTGACATATAGTTAAAATGCTTTCCTTGGAATTTCTTTTATTTTTTGAATTGAAGTGTGGTTGATTTATAACACTGTGTCAGTTTCCGGTGTATAGCAAAGTGATTTGGTTTTATATATATTCTTTTTTCTATTCTTTTCCATTATAGTTTATTACAAGATATTGAATATAGTTTCCTGTGCTATACAGTAAAATCCTTTTTGTTAATCTCTTCTATATGGTAGTATGTGTTGGTTAATCCAATACATGAGTCCTTTCGCATTATAGATTAATATAAAGTTAACAGCAACAGTGAAAGAAAATGATTTCACACCTACAAAATATTTTACTATAAGGTCTCAGTTGAAAATGCTTATCTGACTAGTAATACTTTTCTCACCTAACAAGGTATATATGCTGCTGCTGCTGCTCAGTCGCTTCAGTCGTGTCCGACTCTGTGTGACCCCATAGGCGGCAGCCCACCAGGCTTCCTGTCCCTGGGATTCTCCAGGCAAGAACACTGGAGTGGGTTGCCATTTCCTTCTCCAATGCATGAAAGTGAAAAGTGAAAGTGAAGTCGCTCAGTCATGTCCAACTCTTCGAGACCCCATGGACTGCAGCCCACCAGGCTCCTCTGTCCATGGGATTTTCCAGGCAAGAGGACTGGAGTGGGGTGCCAAAGGTATATACAGTAGTTGCTAAAGCTTGAACCGTATCTAGTTATAAGACAGTTCTAAACAGTGTTAGGTCAAAAGAATTGTCTGGCTGTTATTCTGACCAGGTAAAAATAGTCAAGCAATAGCTTGATGGAAACGGTTTTAAATTTAAATTACTTAAAAGTGAGCAATCAAATTTTGTCTGTGATTGACTCAGTGATCTAGTCATTCTATAAAATTTAAATAATATTAATAGTTAATGATAGTTAAGTTTTTTGACTGCTTAGTGTGAGCCAGAAACTGTGCATTTACATACTTTCATTCCTGTACAATTACATGAATGCCAATACTGTTACTAGCTACACAAAAAAGATGTAAAAAACAGACTGAGTGCCTAGGTAACTTGTCCACACTATACAGCTACTAATCAGCTGAGCTACCACTTGAATCCGGGGCTGTAGTGTTCCAGAGTCTAAACCTTTTACTATGCCCACTTGACTCAAACTTAGCCAGATCCTCTGTCTCAGTTAACTTCCTAATGTTCTGCTATATTCCTAATGCTGGTTATCAAACCCAAAGACAGCTTACTTTGGAAAGATAGAATTAAGTTAAATCAGCTGAGAGCAAAATGGAATACATGCTAATAGGAAAGCCTGCTTTCTATAATGAGGAAGTTTGGTGCCAATCTGAGTAACCAGTGCATGACCAGGAATTGTATCAGAGTGATTCTTTTCAAATAAGAAATTAATCTTCTGGATATACTTGAATTCAAACATAAAAATGTATTACAAAGATTTTAAAATTGTGTGTAACAGGAAAAGACAAAAAATTTGATGGAGCCAGAAGAATAAATAAATTATGACAAATACATACAAGAAAGTACTATGCAACCTTAAAAGAAATTAAACATATTAGTGTGTGCTAAGAGATCAGTCACCAAGACATATGCTACTGCTGCTGCTAAGTCGCTTCAGTCGTGTCCGACTCTGTGCGACCCCATAGACTGCAGCCCACCAGGTTCCCCCGTCCCTGGGATTCTCCAGGCAAGAACACAGAAGTGGGTTGCCATTTCCTTCTCCAATGCATGAAAGTGAAAAGTGAAAGTGAAATCGCTCAGCCATGTCTGACTCTTAGCGACCCCATGGACTGCAGCCTACCAAGCTCCTCCGTCCATGGGATTTTTCAGGCAAGAGTACTGGAGTGGGTTGCCATTGCCTTCTCCACACCAAGACATATAGTTATGTGAAAAATCAAAGATCTGACTAGCATGACCAGTATGTTACCAAGTCGATATCAAAAGATAGACATACAAATTCATACAAAATAGAATATCACAGGGAAGAGCTACAAGATCCTGGTCTTGTCTTTGAAGACAGCACACTTCAGGGTAAGCTACTATTTCCCCAAATATGTGCTTGGCTATCAATACACCCAAGTGTTGGACTGAGGTTATAGAATGCAACTCCTGGACAGCCCGCCCAGTGGATTGATTGTCCACAATCAGCAGGAACATTTCTAGGTGAAGTGCAAATTGCTTTCCCTCAAGCTTGACCCTTCCAAGCCATAATGATAATTGCTGCTGTGTTGCAAGCTGGGCTTATGAACAAAGCAAGGGTTAGCACCTTCCCCTCAGGAAAGCAACCAAGAAGTAGGGACTGCACACATCTGATTGTGACAAATGCCTACCTTACCTGCTAATCAGCGCCCAGTAGTAGCTATCTTGTAATCTCATCAAGGCAGAAAACACCACACCGCTCAGCTCAAAAAAAAAAAAAAAAAAAATACATAAAATCTTCTGCTTCTATATATTCCTGGTAACAAATGAAATAGGTTCAATTTTAATCATATGAGCAGTCAATCAAATATCAAATTGAAAACAATGAACTACAAAGAGCCTCCTCGAAGTCACTTAGCATTGATAAATTAGTAATGTATTATTAAATTATTCATATCTTTTTTTCCTTCAGACTATAATGATATACTGTACATAGCACTGATAATTTACTTAGGCCGAGTCCATTCATTTAATTATGCTGCTAAACTTGGTAGGCCAATTGGTCATCATGAGAGTTTCCAGGCAAGCTAATCACAAATATATAGAACATGTTCCTTATTGTCCCCAGCGGCTAAGTGCTAAAATGCTATTTAGTGCTCAGAAGGTTAATGTCCTGCTTATGTAAATTGTCCAATTTAACATTCAGCAGCAGTATCATAAATTCTGGCTCCAGGATTTCATTAAACGTATGTTCAAACTAGTTGACCTTAAAGGTTAACAAGCACAAGTTAAACAGGACAATTATTTAACTCACTTCTTATCAAGAGACTGAAGTGTACTAGCCATTTAATAGCTCTGCAGACTTCACAATTAGAATTCTTCGAAGGTCTCTGATAAAACGGCAGGTCATGAATTTTCATAAGGATGTCAGATAATAACTATTTATAGGCACTTGTTTTTCTTTCTTATAAACTTAAACTTTGATCTTAACATTCAATTAGAAATAAGTCCACAGAAAAGGACTAGGTGACTCAAGTTGCTAGGGTTCGCCTTCATTTGGGTGTGCAGGAGGACTTAAAACCTCATCTCTGCCTTGTCATTCATGGAAATTAACATGAAAGTCAGGGCCTTACCATTAAGGGTGCAGAGCTCAGATGAAGCACAGAGCCCAACACTGAGAAACAACATTGCTCACTGGTGTGAGACATTCAACTGAAACATTTGATATTTTCTTAAAAGACCCCCAAATGTCTATTAACCTGGAAAAAAAAACGCATTCATCTTTGCATTTATATTATGATGGGTTTTAATACAGTAGAAAGTTAGATCCTTCAAGATGTCCTTTTCCTCACCAGTCTGGTTTCTTCTCCTACTCTCCTTGAGCATTATTTTTGTGAAATGGAAGCGAATCACTGGACATGCTCAATATGGCTCTGCTCTCTACGCTGGGGTGAAGCTTGGAGCAAAGTCCCTGGGCTGACATTTCCACGTGCTTCTCTGTGCATCAGGATCAGGCAGTCGCTTCGGGGATGCATTAAATTGGTAACCACACAATCTCAATATTGGACAGCCACTGTCCACCAGGAAAAGGCCCAGAAGTGTTCTCTCCTTGTACGTTTAACTGTTCAGACTGCAGGCTCTTTGGAAGATAAAGCAGCAAATGAGAGCAAACGGGACTTTATTAATAAATCATGAGCTGAATTTCTGTCAGGAGCTGAAATGGAGGAAAAAAACGTGTCCAAATTGCCTGTGGGTATGTTTATGAGGGGTGTGATAAGTAATTTTAAAAATTTTGTAATTTACCTTTGGTTAAAGTAATTAGATCCAACGGTAGAAAAGGAATAGATAGATAGATAAATGTTAAATAATATCTATGCTTGACCCAGCTCCTCTTTTGTGCATTCCTCATTTGCCCAGAGGTTACTGATTTTTAGGAGCTGTTTAAAAAAAAAATCATATAAGGAAGAAATATTTTCTAGCATGAAAATACGTGACAGTGTTTTATATCCTCTTGTGTTGCTCTTCATCCAAACTTCATCTTTTGAATATTGGCTTCAAATCCTGCCTGAAAGGGGACATAAATAAAGCGAAATGGCTAATGGACTAAAAACACTTATGATCAGGTTTTCATAACTAACATTATTGATAGCTTCTCCCTTGCAGGCACCCACATTCAGTGCAATATCCATTTCTAAAGTAAGATTTAAAGCCCTATTTGCAATAAAAAAGCTAGCACATGCAAATAAAGAACGCTAGAGTGAGGCCAAGAATGCACCCCCTCCCCCTCCCAAGAGATGGGGGAAAGACCTCTTTCCAAAGCAGAGCTGACCAGGGGGGACACAGAACTCTTTTTCAGATTTCAGACATGGCTGTGCATTTAATGGTGCTCTGGAAAAGTCTTCAGGGACAGGAAATTGTTAAGTCCTGAATTTGGAAGCAACCACTGCTGTCTTCTCAGTGGCATTAGTATTTGCACTTGGCCAGATAAATAAATCTGCATGTCTGTACATTGAAACAATAACAAGATTGTCCTGCAGTAAATGTAGCATAGTGCAAACAAGGAAGCAGGCAAGACGGGAGTATTTTCAGGGAGTCTGGTGGTTTCCATGTCCATTTTCATGTGACTTTCCTGTTGTCGTCGTTTTTCTTTTTACTCCAGGGATTTCTGTTTTAGAAAAGAGAGTGGAAGAAAAGCCTTTCCGATGACTGGAAATTTATTTTGTGTTTAAAAATTTTTGTATCAATAACTCTATCTTTTAAAATATTTTATCTATAGTAACAATAAGAGGATACTAGCAGAGCAGAAAGCTTTTTATCTGCTTCTTGCTATTTAGACGTGATTTCAGTTGAGTTCAGTCGCTCAGTCGTGTCCGACGCTTTGCGACCCCATGAATCGCAGCACGCCAGGCCTCGCTGTCCATCACCAACTCCCGGAGTTCACTCAGACACATGTCCATCGAGTCAGTGATGCCATCCAGCATCACCCTGATGCTGGGAGGGATTGGGGGCAGGAGGAGAAGGGGACAACAGAGGATGAGATGGCTTTAGGAGGGGCATAATTTTCTTCTCTTCTAGTTCTTATTGTTCCCATCTCAGCAGAAAAGAATTTTTTCCTTCAAATTCTGTACTTTATTATTCTAAAATAAAAACATTAAGTTCAGATTGACCTCAGGTGGCTTCAGCCTTCAGTGGCTCAGAGCAAGGCTTGGGCTCCAGGTCAAAGATGGAGGCTGGGTCATAGCGGTGAGAGCACCGAATTCCAGACACTAGATCAAAGGTCAAGGCCCCGGCCCTTCAGCTCTGCAGAAATGAATTTCCTCAAAGATGGAAAGTAGAGAAACAAGTATAGTATTTATTAGGAGGAAAAAAAGTACAGGAGATGTGGACACATGGACAGACTCAGAGAGAGAGAGTTGCTGAGTTGTGCTCTCACGACACCTACATGGGGCATTTCTTCTGGGTTTCCTTTGCCGATCATTTTGATTTGCTTGGTTCTGAGTCCATGTTTAGTATATCTCAGGATCCTCCCATGCGTGCACGTGCATCTCTTAGCCAAGATGGGTTCTACAGAAGGGGCATATGGGCCAAGCATCTCTTAACATCACTTCCCTTTCGACCTCCACAGAGCCTTTCTGCGCATGTGTGGGTGGGGAGGTCTCCTGACTTGAGATTGAGAAATATGTGGTCTCAGCAGGGTCCAGCCTCCTCTCTCAATTGTCCTGCTATTCTGTCTTGGAATTTCAGTCCATAGGGAATGAAACTCCAATTGCTTTACTCTTGGTGGGGGGGGGGGGGGGGGGGCCCGCGGCGGGGAGGGGAGTATCTACCTCCTGCCTCAAGATTACAAAGAGAACTGTAAATCATGGCTTAATTAAATTAATTCAAAAGAGGATTGAATTTGTGGGACTGGTATAGTAACTCAGGTCTACAGCTTCTATTATGGGAGAATCCCCTTCTTCAATTATATTGGAAATCTGAAAACAGTAGAATCCCAATATATGGTCCCCTTGGATCCCCTCCCCTCCTGGCATTGTGTGTTAAAATATGAGAGATTATCACTTCTGTACTATAAAGAATAAGGATGGTTTCAAGCTATATAGCAATCAACAGCAAAACCTCTCTTCCTCCCTTCAGAATCACACGGTCCTGAAAGAGATTAGTGACAGAGAAAAATGTTTTATACAGGAAATTGCAAAGATTTCAACATTTCAATCACCACTCAGTTTCTGAGTGGTGATTCTGGGACTTAGTCATGAGTCCCTATTATGGTCCTCTATTTTGTCTGAATTTGAGAATAACAGAGAGTGAAGAACGATGTGAAAAGGAGGATGTGGCATGACTGCACACTGTTCATAAATGGCATAGTCATTGCTCAGAGGCAAGCTGAGGCCTCACTGCTGATGACAGACACCACCCAGATGCCAGATGCAACTGATGCTACCTGGGAGCAGGGGGGTGTGGGGCTGGGAATGATGAGAGAAGTGTGACCCTGCTCTCCCCACTCCCTCACCCCACCCACTTCCACCTGTTGAGCAAAGAAGAGTCAGCAGTCCAAATCACAAATACAACCTGCTACAGGCCAGCACTAATCCGAACAGTGTCCATAATGGGAGAGACAAAGGGATACTCAAGGAGATACTCAGCTCAAGGGGATACTCAGCTCAAGGGGATACTCAGCTCAAGGGGATACTCAGGTCATGGGACAGCTAGGGTGGTGAAACATCAGGAATGAATGGCGGCTAGGTGAAGAATGGTGGAAGGCATGCTAGCCTAAGAGAAGGAAAGAGGTTGTCGTGAGTTGAAGTGTCTCTCCCAGAAAGGTCCGTTCAAGTCCTCATCTTTGGTCTCAGTGGCGTGAGCTTATTCAGAGATAGGGTCTAGGCAGATGAAGTCAAGTTGAGAAGAAGGACTCATCAAGGCCCTACTGTACAGCGCGGGGAACCCTGCCCGACGTCATGTGGCAGCCTGGATGGGAGCGGAATGGGGGGAATGGATACATGTGTGAGTATGGCTGAGTCCCTTTGCTGTGCACCTGGAACCATCATAGCACTGTCAATCGGTTACACTCCAATACAAAATAAGAAGCTTTAATAAAATGAAAGATAATAATAATAAAATGGTGAGGTTGCACTGGATTCGAGTGTGCCCTGAATCCAATAGCTAGAGTTCTTATCAAGAGAGAGAGATTCAGAGAGACAGAGATAATGTCACGTGATGATGGAGGCAGGGAATTTGGTGACATGTGTTCAAGCCAGGGAACTCCAAGGATGACAACCACCCACCAGAAGTTAGGAGAGGGACGTAGAACAGCTGCCTCCCTCAGAGCATACGAAGAAACCAACCCTGCTGACTCCTCGATTTCAAACGTCTAGTCTCCAGTATGAGGAGAGAATACATGTCTGTTATTTTAAGCCATCTAGTATGTGGTACTTTGTGTCAGCCCTAGGAAATGAATTGTTGTTGTTCAGTAGCTCAGTCATGTCTGACTCTTTACAACTCCATGGACTGCAGCACACCAGGCTTGCCTGTCCTTCACTGTCTCCCAGAGTTTGCTCAAACTCATATCCATTGAGTCTGTGATGCCATCCAACCATCACATCTTCTGTCT